>NC_056589.1:3250587-3415587 GCF_018340385.1 Cyprinus carpio | reverse complement strand
AGTGAATAATGTAGCCATGGCGATGTTGCTGTGGCGACTGTCTAGCATTGATGAACTGGTGCTGATGTCACAACAGAAATGGTTATGGGATGTTGCAGCAAAAATCTTCGTTTCATTCCGTGATGTAGTTTCACATGAGGGTGAACACAAACGTATTTTAAATGCACTAAAAAAAAAAATGGTGTAGGACTTTGTAACAATTTTTCACTCAGAAATTGATAGTAAATGTAACAAATAATTACAAAGAAACGGCAAGTAGCACTGAATTAAACAAGAAATTCTGACAATTATTTGTTGTATTTTTTTAATACTAAAATATTTCCATTTATTTATAAAATATTATTGATAATGTATGTAAAATTAAAATATATAGTTATAATAGTACATAATAATATTTTATTTTAGTGATTTTCAATGGATTTACTTAGAATTTTCACTCAGAAATTGATAGTAAATTTCACAATTATTTACAAAGAAACAGCAAGTAACGTTGAATTTAACATGAAAAATTTGAAGTAGAAAAACTGAAATCGTATTTTCTTGTAAAACTACTTATCTTTGTATTACTTGCAATTAAAAACAAAAATGTTTTTTTACAGCATGTTAAAACCAATATTTGTAAAAAAAAATGTCTGTAAAAAAAAATTATTAAAAAAATTAAAAAAACAATCATACACTACAAATAATCTAAAATCACAATGTAACCTTCTCAGTGTCTACAACTTCATTTTCATTTCTACACTACAATTATTCTAAAATTCTGCAATTATTGTGTTGTAGTGGTGTTTGTACACTTCGGATGGGTTTACTCAAAGCACGCTACTCGCTTTTTCTTTGTAAATATTTGGGAAATTTATTAGAACATTTTTGAGAGAATAATTTTAAATTGTCTTATTTGGGAAATTTATTAGAACATTTTTGAGAGAATAATTTTAAATTGTCTTTTTTTTGGATTTTGCATTAATTTCACTGAAAGTGACAGTTTTATTCTCTTGAACATGTGGGATGGAAACTAATTTTTGTACAAACAGTTTTTTCCGCCATGTTGATTTTTTATTTTGTTTATTTATTTATTTATTTTTTACATAGATTTACAATTCATGTTGTCATACTTTTTAGCACAAGCATGCCTTCTGTCTTCATTCATGCCTCATTCACAAAATTATCTAAGTTTGCTAGGCTCTTGTAATTTTTAAGTGTTCTTGTCATTTTATTAAATCTTGTCAGTAGTTGTGATGAAATGATGGAGAGCTTTATTACTGAGAATCTTAAAGAACCGATCCAGGATCTCAAGCAGGATCTCATCCGGCTTTATGGTGAAACTGCATGTACATTAAGCACTGCATTTTTTGTTTGTGTGTGTTTGCATTGTTTTGTATAAATCGTTTAGTAAATCGAGTGCTAAAACAATGCAGACAATGCAAATAAACAGTGAGCGCAATTCGTTGGTGGTGAATTTCCCCTTCAGCGTCAGCCTTTTCATAATCTCCTTCATTCTGTTTTCTTTGCTGTCTTTCTCCTTCCACTGTTTTTCATCTCTTCCTTTCAATCTATATTTTACCTCCTCACACACTAAACATATGGCTCATCCACTTGTCCCAGCAAATGTTGCCTTCTAAATTGCTACCTGACAGAGCCAGTCCGAGCTCACAGATTCAAGTAAGCAGACAGAAAGAAAATGAGAGAGCGAAACAGAGAGGCGGACAAAGCAAGATAGAATGATAGCAGCAAGAATGAAACCCTTTATTAGTCCTTGTCTCCTTCTCTTCCTCACCGGTCTAATTTGAATGTAATTAGCACATGCATTGGTAGGAGAAACAGCAATCTAAATGAAAGTGTTGTTCAATCCTGTCGCAGAGGCAAACAGCACTTTTCACAGTGAACACCTGCCTGATTGGCCTGGTCACGAGATCACGCCACTAAACAGCCCAAACACACAAAGACACACAAGCTACCAAAAAACCTAATGCCAACGCTGCATCTGTGTGTTCAAACTAGTGGTTTTAGTGCACAAAAATATTGTGCAGCACAACTATTTTTAACATTGATAATAATCAGAAATGTTTGTTGAGCAGCAAATCAGCATATAAGAATGATTTCTGAAGATCATGTGACACTGAAGACTGGAGTAATGATGCTGAAAATACAGCTGCGCATCACAGAAATACATTACAGTTTAACGGATATTCACATAGAAAACAGCTCATTTGAATTGTAATAATGTTTCACAACATTACTCTTTTTACTGTGTTTTTATCAAATAAATTCTGAAGAGACTCAAATTTTTATATTATATAAAACAAATAGTTTTAAATTATATTTTTTTATTTAATTAATATTTGCATATTCATGATTCACTTCATGAGATGGTCAGAGTTTGTTTCCAGATAAAAGATGTTACTCACAATAGTACACTAGAATTCATACTAGTACTCACACGAGTAATCTAGTTCCCACACTAGTACACTGTACTCTACTCTTGTACACTAGTACCCTCATGAGTACACTAGGACTCTAATACTCACACTCTAGAACTCATTCTAGTACTGTAGAATTACCACTAGTACTCCAGAACTCACAGTAGTACTGCATTACTCACACGAGTACCCTAGAACCCACACTAGTACACTGGTACTCTAGTACACAAGTACTCACATGAGTACACTAAACTCTAGTACTCACACTAGTACACTGTAGCTCACTCTAGTACTCTAGAACTCTAGTACTCACACTAACACTCTAGAATTAACGTTAGTATTCTAGAACTCACAATAGTTCTCCATTACTCACACAAGTACTCTAGTACTCACACATGTACACTAGAACTCGCAAGAGTACTCTAGTACCCACACTAGTACACTGGTACTGTAGTACACTAGTACTCACATAAGTACACTAGAACTCTAGGACTCACAGAAGTACTCTAGAACTCTAGTACTCACACTAACGCTCTAGAACTCACTCTAGTACTCTAAAATTCACACTAGTACTCTAGAACTCGCACTAGTAAAGCTCACACTTCTAATCTAGAATTTTAGTACTTACACTAACACTCTTGTAGCTCCATCTTATCTTAAAGATCTTATTATCCGTTTGCCATCTACCAGACTTTTAAGATCCACTGACAGGGCTCTTTTATCTGTCCCTCATTCCTGTTTGAAAACTAAGGGTGACAGAGCCTTTTCAGTCACTGCCCCCCATCTATGGAACCAATTGCCTCTAGACTGCCGCCTTGCACCTTCCATTACCATTTTTAAATTGAGGCTGAAAACGTATCTTTTCTCCTTAGAATTTTAATTTCACTTCATTGTTGTTTTATTGTCTTGTTTGCTTCTTTTCTGTGTTTCCTTTTCTCTTTTAATTTTATTTTAAATTGTTTAGCACTTTGGATAGCTTTATGTATAAATGTGCTATATAAATAAAGTTTACTTACTTAAACACTCTAGAACTCTAGAGTGCTCTAGTACTCTAGAATTCACAATAGTACTCTAGAACTCACACTAGTTCTCCATTACTCACACAAGCACTCTAGTACTCACACATGTACACTAGAACTCACACGAGTAGTCCAGTACCCACACTACTACACTAAAGCTCACAATACTAATCTAGAACTCTAGAACTCTCACTAGCACTCTAGAACTCAGTCTAGTACTCTAGAATCCACACTCGTACTCTAGAACTCGCTATAGTAATCCATTACTCACATGAGTACTCCAGTATCCACACTAGTACACTAAAGCTCACACTAGTAATCTAGAACTCTAGTACTCATACTAACACTCTAGAACTCACTCTAGTACTCTAGAATTTACAATAGATCTCTAGAATGCGCACTAGTACTCCATTACTCACACAGGCACTCCAGTACCCACACTAGTACTTTAAAGCTTACACTACTAATCTAGAACTTTAGTACTTACACAAACACTCTAGAACTTTAGAGTGCTCTAGAATTCACAGTAGTTCTCTAGAACTTGCACTAGTACTCCATTACACACACGAGCACTCTAGTACTCTAGTACACATGTACAGTAGAACTCATACGAGTACAACAGAACTCTGGTACTCTTCAGCTGTGAGTTGTCTTTTCTCACCCGCCTTTAATTCTTGACTTTGTGAGTGGAGCGTGTAATAACATAACAAATGGGAGTGCCAAAACATGTCGTACCTCTCATTAGATTAGCAGTTTGGCTGCTAATGGGACACGTGTCATTGGTAAAGGTGAGCGGCAAGTACTAGTTCTGTAATCAGTCTATAATTGTGACTGATCAACTGTTCGTTAAGCAGTCTTTCTCGTTCAAGGACAGAGCGGCAGTCGTCATTTCTCTCATTATGCTTCTTCTTTCTAAAAATGTGCTTTTACTTGGGCAGTGATTGTTTCCTATCAGAGATATATGAAAAATATGTTATTGTCATAATATTTTTAATTTATATAAGGCGTTTATATAACGCCTTTCCGAGCTCAAGGACGCTGAATATATGAATGAATATATATATATATATATATATATATATATATATATATATATATATATATATATATATATATCTATATATATATATATAGATATATATATATATATAGTCATATATCACTTGCTTTTTTGTGAACATCAGTTAAGGCTCTCTGTGTGTGTGCATCTGTCTATGTGTGCGTTGTGATGCTTTCTGTTAAATCCAGTTTGGAGTTTGCTTTCCTGCACCGTCATCTGCCTCAGCACAGCGATATAAAATCATATTAGTTTTAGCATTTTTAGGGAACACTAGATGCCTTATCTATACCCTCTGAAAGCTTCCTGTTCACTTCTTTACATCCTGTTCCTCCCTGCGACATAGACGCTAATGACTGCAGCCTCCGTAAACTGCTTTTGTTCTGGCCTGTGAAGAACTCTACATCATTGTCTGCTTGTGCGACACAACATTGTGTTTGTGCTTAATGTAGTTTCAATTAGATGCCTGGAAATGAAGTTGCTCTGAGATTAATCAGCTCTTTCAGTTTACTTCAGAGGCCAGAAGCTGATAGGAAAGTCTGAAATAACACTTTTACCGGCCACCATGGTATCAACCTCAAATATTATATAGCTATATATAATATTACTATTATATTATATGTTATATTATAACCTAAATTATAATATTATTTCGAATCATATTTACACACACCACCACACACACACACACACACACACACACACACACACACACACACACACACACACACACACACACACACACACACACACACACACACACACATATACAAAAAAATTTTTTATATATTAGATTAGATTCAACTTTATTGTCACTGCACATGTAAGGTACAAGGCACATAAAAAATAATTATATACTATATATATATATATATATATATATATATATATATATATATATATATATATATATATATATATATATATATATATATATAAATATAAATAATATTTCAATTTTTTTACTGTGTTATTGGCAAATAAATGGATTGGTGAATATAAGAGACTTCCTTCAAAAACATTGAAATATCTTACTGAACTATATGTGTATGTAGAAAGATATGATTTTTTTTTTTCAGCTTTTCCACCACTGGAATAAATAACATCTTAAAATATATTAAAATAGAGAAAATGTAATAATATTTCACAATATTACTATTTTTACTGTATATACATATATGAAGTATTAAATTGGGTGAAACATTAAAATGTACATGTTCCCCATTCATTTATTCATTCATTCATTTATATATCTCATTTATATATCTCCAAAATGTAAAATAAATAAAATTTCTAATATTATTTTATATATACTTTACTATCTATCTTTTATGTAATTAATATTATTTTTATATATTTTAGAGAATAGTATGATTCCTTATATAGTGTTTATTATGCAGAATTATGTAACTATCTAGACTACTGAGCAAATGTAGATTTATAACAGCCCCCAATAATTCGCAATCTGCTTTCTATACTTTGAGAGAGTTGGAAAAGCTCCAGAGAGCAGCAAAACGGCTTCAGTGAACTGATAGCTGAGGTCACTGTAGCTCAACGCAGCATGAACGATAATCCCGCTGAACTTTCAACTGTTGTGTCGCTGTCTATCATAAGTATGAAATACAGAAAGAAGGGACACTTTGAAGTTGACCCAAATGTGTTTGAAATCTGGAGCTCTTAGGCTCTGCTTTAATCCCTTAAATGGTGTGATCTGTTATTAAATCTGACTCCAGGCGGCTGTATTTAACACTGGTCAGGCACACACTCAACATTAAGCTGTCTGATGGCTTACGCATTAGCGCGGGTGATTTCTGACCTTTCCGGTCACAGGAAACTCCTCTAGTCCATCTAACCCATCTTGACTGCTTCACCCTATCGCACCACTAATGGTCTTTATCGTATTAACAGTGTGTTTAATCTCCAGCACCCTCCACACTCTCCATATGTGCTTTGTGCTAATTGTATAAACAAATTCTGACTCTGACTCGTTGATCAGTGCTGGTTGAGTGAATTCACAGCTGACACTCGATTCTGACATTCACACATCACAGTTATGACACTTTATGCCAGTCAGCAAAGAGTCACAGCATTTAACAGCATTACTGACTGTCATTTCCCCACTAGAAAGAAATAGATGCATGTGTGCAGAACATTATAATACATAAAAATACAAATGTTGACTTTTGGTGCAATAGAAAAATAACTGTTTTCAAACAGGTTCTTACAAACATATTTTACAAAAAAAAATCACAGGTTTGACATTGCATTATTAATCTTTTTTTTACCTTCCTATCCATTTATTGCACTTGTTTATTTAAATGTTTTTTAATACTTAACATTTAAATATTCCATATTTATTTTGCCTAATTAAACAACTGCTGCTAGTAATCACACAAGTACACTAGTACTCCCACTGGTACTCCCACTAGTACTCTAATACTCACACAAGTACGCTAGTACTCCCACTAGTACTCTAATACTCACAAAAGTACAGTAGTACTCCCACAGACACTCCCACTAGTACTCTAATACTCACACAAGTACACTAGTACTCCCACTAGTACTCTAATACTCACACAAGTACGCTAGTACTCCCACTAGTACTCTAATACTCACAAAAGTACAGTAGTACTCCCACAGACACTCCCACTAGTACTCTAATACTCACACAAGTACACTGGTACTCCCACTGGTACTCTAATACTCACACATGTACACGAGTACTCCCACTGGTACTCCCACTAGTACTCTAATACTCACACATGCTCACTAGTACTCACACTGATACTCCCACTAGTACTCTAATATTCACACATGCCCACTAGTACTCACACTGGTACTCACACTATTACGCTTATGCTCACAGTAGTATTCACACTAGCACTGTAGTACTCACACTAGTACACTAGAAATCACTCTAATACTCACACAATAGCACTAGTACCCACACTAGTAGTCTAGTGCATATACAAATACACAAGTGCTCTAATACACCAGTACTCACACTCATGCAATTTTACTTCTCTGGTAAATGTGTCTTGTTTTAATGATATGGAAAAATATGCAAAAAAAGGTTTGCAGTTTCTAATACTAAATCGGTGCATTTATTTCTAAAGTTTGATGTGCTAGTCCATACTTTTTACTTGTAAGCCGGTAAACACTTCCAATCTATGTTTTATAAACATTTTTCAAGCCCATCTCATCACATGGACATAGCATATCGTCTCTGTATTCTGGTTCGTATCCTATAATGATTTGATGATCCATCTCTGTTTACTCGTGAGCCGCTCTCATCTAGCTCATGTGAGCAGGAAATGTGTTGCATTACTCTTTTACAACGAGGCAGGCGCTGCAATCCCAGATCTGCTCGCTATCGAGGGTGTTTTGTAAAGCCATTAAAGATTTGCATCTGGTCCCTTCATTCTCTCATCTCACAGACTATCTGCTGCTGTAGTAAACACAGAGAGAGAGAGATCAGCTGCAAAAACACTATCTGTATGGAGGACCAAGTGTAGAATAAATAAAATAAAATGCACACCAATAAATGATTCAGTGAGGCAAATATATTTTAATTTGTATAAAATTTAGTTCTTATTTCTTCATTTCTTTATCCCACATAATAATGAAAATCAATTATATGATCAGTCAACCAGTACATTAAACTGACTCTCCTCTCATTGTGGAGGAAAAAAATACAGAAATAAATTAAATGAATTAGTATAATTAGTATTAATTAGTATATTAGTAAAATATATATAAATGCAGCACTGAATTGGGTGAAACATTGAATATTTCATTATATATATATAAACATTTCACAGTGTCCAAAAACAAAATTGATACTGGATTAATTTTGAAAGTTTATTGTGCTATAGTTTTATTTATCAATAATAATAATAATAATAAATAATAATAATTGTCTGTACTCTTCACGTAAATAGTGCTGGCATTTTCATCATGTACTGTAAATTCAGTAAAAAAATAAAATGCAATAAAAAGTACTGCATAGATCATTGATGCATAGGCTGAGACGTTGTGCCGCTCAGTGTTGGTTTCATGACTCTAGTGATGAACTAAACACACCAGTGCTTATTAAGGGTGACTTAGTGTTCAGTCTAACTCACTCATTACTGTTTTTAAGCCAGAGTACATAAATATTGCAGTAGGGTCACCGGCGAGCCAAAAAGTTCGAGCATCAAAGTCCAAAAGCTATTTTGTGAATGTGAAACATGGCCGCAGACGAGCCGAAGCGCCATAAGTGTCAGAATCTGTCCGTTTGTGCTGCACCCACTTAAAATGTGCTGCTTGCAGAAGAGTGGATTGTAAATAAGTAAATGAGTATATAAATAAATAAAGCACTGTTTGTCTTGATCTGAGATAGTTACAGATGGAGGTCTGGAGGGGAAGGTGCTGATGGCCATTAGGTTTAATTGATGGTTTGAGGAAAGAGAGAGAGAGAGAGAGAGAAGAGAATGAATGGAAATCAAGGCCTTCAGCTTCACTGCTGTACAGAATAAAGCAGACACATCTGCATTTCAGCTCTGCTCACAAATCACCAAACAAATTGGAAGAGTCCTTGAAAAAATCAAGTGTTTTTCTTAAGATGATTTGTGTTAAAGCTCAAACTCTCTCTGCTTTCACTCCCACGCTCTCCTCTTTTACACATTTCAAGCTTCAAGGTTTTTGGGCTGAAACTGATCTCTTATTTCTGTGTGAAGTGTCCGGAGCTCAGTCCGACACCGATGCGATCCGAGGGTTTGACCCGGAGCTGCTGTTCTTCTCATCGTATCATGTGCGGTGGTGGAGGAGCTCATTACTGCTTTAATTACACTGAGTAGCAGTAATCGCTCAACTGCCTTCAAAACACTAGTTAAACCACTTATTTTTTGCCTTTTCGCTTCCAAAAACTGTACAGTATTTCACTGTTAGATTTCATGAAATGTCCTGTTTATTTTATTTTATTTTATTTTATTTTATTTTATTTACAGTTTTTGGGAACTTACAATTAACCAATTAAAAGTCTTGTACTGTAGCATTTTTAAAATCTTTTACCATTAAACATTTAGACAGTGTGCATTTTCTACAGTATTTTTTGTATTTATTTCTAAATATACATGTATTAATATAGTACAAACATCACTCTTAAAATCTAGAAATATAAATTAAGTTGGGAATGTCCTTTAAAAAAAAAAAATAAATTCAGGGTAATTCATAGTTTTTACTAAAAAAAATCATAAATGTTGCAGTATATCACAGTACAGTTATATATAATGCTATGGTAAGCAATTTACAATTTCGCTAGAGCATTTTAGCGTCTTTTTTCTGTAAAATTATTTTGTATTAATTTTATAAAAATATTTTAAAAATATATTAATAAATGAATTATTAGTATTATTATTAATAAAATATTAATATAAAAAAATTAAAAATAAAATAATTTTATTAAAATTAATATTATTAATACTAATTAACAAAATAAATAAAAACATTGAAATTAAATTCAGATTTAAGAATAAAACAGTCTAGTTTAAATGATGAGAAGCTATAAGGGCTGAAGTCTCATAGCAGCTTCGCAGCACATTTTCCTGAGCAGGACGAGTGTGCTTTATTGATTGAATGATGTGATGGATAATCAATAATCTGTCTTCCTCAGAGACTGTGTGTTTCTAGAGCAGAAGAGCTGCTGCTGTGTTTGCATTGGTTTGTCCTCTGATGAACTGATTGATCAGATGTATTTTATACAAAACAGATGCTGAATCAAATGAAAAAATAAATGAATATGCAATATGAATACTTATATATTACTATCTAATATGTGAGTGAATCTCTTTTGGGCCATATGTAAAAAAAAAAAAAAAAATGTTTTGCATAGAAAATAAGGCCTGGAGATTTTCTTGCACTGTGAAATTAGTTTGGTGTCAATTAAGCGGTTAATTTTCCTCAGCAGTTCTCATTACTATAATGCAAAAAAACTGTAATGATATTTGACCTGTAAATTATTTATACATAATAGTAGTATTTGCTGTACTGCCCATAATTTATGCTGAATCTAATTAAAAACAGTTGTGTTTGTGCAGGATGATTTTCATTACTGTATTACAGTAACGAGAAACTAATGAGAAGCATCAAGAAAAATCATCATTTAGAATAATTACAATTACAAACAAACTCAAAAATAAAACATCTGGATGCATTACAGTCATGAGAATTAGAGCCGAGTGTGTTTCCTGTGCCATGAAAGAATTCCCTAAAAATCTGCTACAGTTTTTTTTTTTTTTTATGTGAAATAAAATTTTTTGAATGTTTACCTATATTTACATATATAATTTTGTTTTTATTATTATTTTTTATTTATTTATTTATATATATATATATATATATATATATATATATATATTGCTTTGAGACATTTGGACCCCAGTGCATGTGAGATTTATAGGCACACAGATCCAGTCAGTGCAGATTAGAGCATTTCAGGTTCAGGTGTGTCTTTAGATGTGTTCACGGTCTCATTTAAATGCACCTGAGTGTGGTGTTCCAGCATCAGACCAGAGCGCTGTTAACATCCGCGCTGTATGTCGAGCCCGTCACTGGTCTGTGTTCAGGCCACCGCTGCTGTTGATGGCTGTCACTTCTGATCGCTTCCTACACCTCCTCGCTCTCACACAGCAGCTGTGCTCTTAAAGCTGATGCAGAATTTAGAGAGCCCAACTTTCTCAGCTGATTATTGCCCCCGAAGTTTGTCTGAAAATGAGCGAGGGAGAGTGAAGAGAGAGAGAAGTCGATAGGCCGGTCTGCCTACGTCATCCTAATGTGAAGGAGAGATGTGCGGCGCTGATGGAGCTCCTGTCAGTCAGGCTCCGACGCGCTTCTCTCGAGGGACGGGTGACCGTCCTCCCTCCGTCCGCGCCGCAGGCCTGCCCTACATCCACTCACTCGCTGGGCTCCGTCTAATGAGCGCTGCCATGTGCTTGCTTTGAAGCATGCACACGCACTTAATTAGCTGTCCTGCTCCGCTTCACATGTATATCTTCCCCACTTTTACTCGCCCTTCATCCTTCAGTGTTTTAATTGTATTTTTTTTTTTACCTTGAAATGAGAAATAATGATTTAGGAAAAGGCCAGATTACACAGTTTTACAATCAGCTAGTTTTAGCATCGTCTGATTGATAGTCAGTCGTAAGAAAGCCTTGTATAATAACTATTGTATAACGAGACTTGACCAGGTGGGTTTAGCAACAACAACCAAAGACATCCACCTTTTAAAAATAGCACAGTCTGAATGCAGTGCACAGCTTTTTCACAGACATATATTCAACAAATTAACACATTTTATATATTTATTGTGAGATGATTATATATATATAATTAACAAAAATAGCCTTTTAACAGCCAAATTAACAGACTGATTTTAAATGTATATTTGACTGAATATTTATTTATTTATTTTGTTTTTATATTTTGATTTATGTTTTAAATAATAAAACTAGTCTTTTCACACACAAATTAACAGATTATATGAACATTATTACAAAGTCCGCAAGAAACAGTCATAAAAGTGTCTCTTAAGTGGCTTTTTATTTAATTAATATTATTTTATGAAGTACATTTTTTTTTTTTTTAAAATATACTTCTAAGATTTGAATTCCACTACAAGTGCACATTCGATACAGTTAAGCACACTTCTTTTTCACAAGCTCAACACAGTAACACTGGCTCAGCCAATCACAGGAGTTTGGGGCGGGGCTGTCTGTTTGGCCAGGCAATGGCAGACAGGATGGGTCATTATTTTTCACATTCCATGTAGTGTTATTGGTAAAACACAGTCTGGCATCATCCTGGAGCTCTCGTGTTTCATTATTCAGTCAATTCCCAAATGAAAAACAAGTCCAAAAGTAAAATGAGTTGTGAATGTCAAAGTGGCTCGTCAAAACGGTTTGTCCTCTGGGACTGTCTCTGCAATAAGTGAACTTTGGATAAAATACGTCACTCTGGATAAAAGAGCATGCTAAACTGGTTTATCACACCAGTGTATTTATCATCCTGTATCTGCGTCTAACTTTCAGTTTCAGAAACTCTCTTTGATGAGTGAATGACGTCTCAAGCTCAACAGTTCCACCAACGCAGAAGTCAGCATCTCTAACCTTCTTAGAAGTACTTGTAAAACAGACTTTTCTTCACTGAAAGAGCAGGATATCTGTGGAAAACTCGACGAGCATTCAGCAGGAAGGACACTGCCATCCAAACACGCTAACTTACTCATCATCCTTCTCACACGATCAATAACGCAGCTCTTAATACATCCAGACAAACGTCTGACATATCCAGCTTCAGTCATATCTGTCCGTACACAGCGGTGATGTTTTTAGTGTGTTGTTTAAGCAATCAGAAGCGCTGTCGAGGTTTAAAGCATGAGCGTCTCTCCTGAAAGCTAATAAGACAGCCCTTCATTTTCTCCGCTATAAAGTAATTCGATCAAACTCACAGAAAGAGGAAGTGTGTCTCCTGACAAATGTGCTGATCCGACAAGAAACCTCAGAGATGCATCTGGCCACATCTCCATCGTTTCTCCTCCTCTCTCACTCACAGGTGGTCGCAATAAATTTTATTGAGAAAACAACAACAGCATGGAAGCAGAAGAAGTGAACACCTTCCCCTCATTGTGATGAATGCTTAATGTCAGACACGAGCCCAAAGTCATTTATTCAATCCGAAGCCCTCTAAAGGGAAGAAATCAAATCGGAGCCCGTCTCGAGTCTTCCTGTTTAGCTAATCCCTGTCCTCTGACATTTCTGGCTCGCCGTCTTGTGATTGCATTTATTGTTATTATTGCTAATCAGAATTCATGGAGATCCCTTAGCGGGCTTGTCGGAGGGGAGGACAATAAATAGAAGGATAAATAAAAATGAATAATCTTTCAAATGTCAGGGAGCTCTGGGAGGGGCAGATGGCAGGATTTCTGATGTGTTTTGGGAGGCACTGTTGTCTTAGTGTTGATGGTGAGGTGTCGTGAAGGGCAATAACACAGACTGACTAAACGGTTTTCAACCCAGATTCACCAGAAAAATGTGGTTCTATCTACATTTTTGTTCCAAATGTACCTATAAATGAACACTAGTGGAAGTAAAACACCAACAGCTTTTACTCCTTTTCATACCAATTATGATTACTTGGCAAATTATCAATTAATAAAGACATATTTTTGTGCAGATCCTTACTTTGAGCTTATATGTTTTGCTTTTCTGATGTAGTAAACTTGCTCATTAGCACACCCGGTACAGCATTACACGTGTAACAGTCAGGTGTCCAGTGAAACACAAGTCAAAAAAAAAAGCGCTCCAAGACTCAATAAACAAGAACAATGGCATGGTTAGGGA
The DNA here is from genome assembly GCF_018340385.1 of Cyprinus carpio. Classification (NCBI taxonomy): domain Eukaryota; kingdom Metazoa; phylum Chordata; class Actinopteri; order Cypriniformes; family Cyprinidae; genus Cyprinus; species Cyprinus carpio. The sequence continues at coordinate 3,401,717 of NC_056589.1, read as the reverse complement.
TAGAGCAGGGGAAATTATTAATTCTGTCATCATTTTTGCTATTTTATAATTTATTTACTCACACTCATGTTGTTCCAGACCTGTTTGTCTTTCCTTCATCTGTGAAACACTAAAGAAGTTAGTTTAAAGAATGTTTTTAGTTGATATTAAGTTGATATGATTCTTTAGGGTCTTAATGAAAAGTCTGTAACATAGTAAGGTTAAAATTTCAAAGTGGTAGTGTAAAACAACACCTTTTTTACTCTGTCAAAAACAGCTCTTTTCAGAGCACGCCATTTTGCAGCATGTTCCTTTAAATGTTAATGAGCTCTGCTGACTCCGCCCCTCTCTTCCGAGCCGCTCTCTGAGGAATTGTTTACTTTAGCCGCATTCATCGTGAAACTTGCTAAATAGCACATTATTAGGAAAGGCAATTTGTAAAGATTCATTAGAAACCTTACACTCACTTCTTCTGTTGGTGAAGCTGGATCACGAATGATTCACGTGAACAGAGACGCATTCATGTAGATCGGGGCGCATTCCCTTCAGAAACAAACACAATCCACTGCGTCTTCAGCGGCTCAGATGTTCATTATTACATCAACAACAGAAGACCTCGATCGGTCAGGAGTCACTCTTGTCTACATCTGCTCCGGCGGAGAAACAATGGAGGACTGATGACAGTCACTCACGGGGCGGAGCTAAAGACGCCAGTCCAGTCTGTGCTGAAACACTACTGTCAATCAAACTATTGTGGGAGGGGACTGTCTGTGTGACGTCACACAGGCATCTGAGATCAGCTCAATTTGAGAAAGAGGTAAAGCAGATTAAAAAAAAGCAGATTAAATCCACTGGGTGGATTTTTATCATTATAGGGTGGTTGTGTACACACACTGCCAACACACATTTCAGTTCAAACTGCTTGTAAAAGTGCATGTAGACCCCTTTAAAATTGTTCCATATAGGATGACACATGTTAGGTAAAAAAATGTATAGCCTGAATGCACTGTAAGTTGCTTTGGATAAAAGTGTCTGCTAAATGCATAAATGTAAAAAATGTAATATAGTGACAGCAATAGATGCTCTGCAGTGAATGGGTGCCGTCAGAATGAGAGTCCAAACAGCTGATAAAAACATCACAATAATCCACAAGTAATCCACACCACTCCAGTCCATCAGTTAACATCTGGAGAAGACAAAAGATGAAACACATCCAGCATTAAGACGCTTTTAACTAACAACATAGAGTCCATAATCCATAATAACACTTCCTCCAGTGAAAAAGTGTTCTGGTCTGAATCAGGAGAGAAATCTGCACTGCATGATTATTCTCCAGATGTTAACTGATGGACCGCAGAATTCAAGGTACAACAACCGATTTCAATGTAAAACTCGGAATAGAAAAACCATAAAAACAAATAAAATTAAATATGTTAAGATTATACACTTTTCACATGACATCCGAAGAAAATCGGACTCACTCAGTTGTGTGCAGCGAAGTGTGTAACGAGTCACATGACACCTCCTCCTCCTCCTCCTCCTCCTCCGGTGTGAGTAGTCAGTGAGAGTCACCTGTGTGTAGGATGACAGCCGAAGGAGATTAATCCCTGGAACTTTGGAACCTGGAACCATGTTCCGTACACAACGATGTTCCGTACAGATCGCTAAATAAATACTTCCAGGTCGAGCATAAACTATATGTCTGCGTCATCTTCATTTCTCCCTCTTTCACCCCCGATCAAGACAGAGACCCACCCGGGTCTTTTGGTCAAATTTACTATTTGGCTTAAATACTGAGGCTCGGGGAAAAACAGTCTAAAATAAGTACAAAACATTTACTAGTTTCCTCCCTCATGTTATTTCACAGAGCGGGGAATAGCAGTCTAAAGTATGTACTGCACTTTTCTGCGATTTAAAAAAAAATAAAAAAACAAAAAACAAACTTTGCCACTGTTTGAGTGTTGTACAGAGAGACCCATGTGCATCCATGCCTAGACTGTAGTGCTGTGGATTACTTGTGGATTATTGTGATGTTTTTATCAGCTGTTTGGACTCTCATTCTGACGGCACCCATTCACTGCAGAGCATCCATTGCTGAGACACTGATGCAATGCTACATTTCTACAAATCTGATGAAGAAACAAACTCATCCTGATCTCGGATAAACTGAGGGGTGAGCACATTTTCATTATTGGATGAACTATTAATTTAATGGTTCTTGTGTGTCACATGGCAATTTGAAAAGTGCAACCGGAAACCCAGGAGAGCGGAAGATTATCATTGTCTGGATGTTCTGTCTGAGATCTCCTTTGGTGTTTCCTTGAAGAAAGAACATAATCTGGCGTTGACTAGGAGCTGAATAAATGATGACAGAGTTTGGGCTCAGCTCAGTCTCACCTGTCTTGTTCTCGGCTGTGTTTGTGTCGGTCCTCCTGCTCAGCGCCAGGCTCGTCTGAGGCTCGTCTCGGGGCTTTCTTCTCCTCGTGGCCTCAGTATTGTGTCGCTGTGACTCTCTCTGCGACGGGTAAAAGGAGCGAGCGATAGCTTTGATCAGCGGTATCAGGAGATATTACACCAGGAGTTTCAACAACACTACACCAGAAGAAAAAAGAACAACAACAGAAAAAACCCCCTCAGAAGTGGAGCTGGGCTGTTCGCTCTGGTCGTGAGTGGAGGGGCGGAGCCTGGAACTCCCGTGGTTGCCATGGGAGACACGTCGTTCAGAGTCCCGCTGGAATGCAAAACAAGCGTTAATAGAGCATAACAGTGGGTTTCCTATAATAATACTGTACTGTTCATTTGCTCCATAGAGATGTTCATAGAGCACAGTTGTGTGTGTGTGTGTGTGTGTGTGTGTGTGTGTGTGTGTGCATATGCGTTAGATTGATGACTTTCAGAAATGTGTAGGATCTTGCTGTTGTCTTGTACCTTGTAAAATGTTTCATTTATTTTATTTTAATTTATTTTATTTTTATATTTTATTTATTTAGGTTGTGTTATTTTTTTATTTTGTTCTATATTGTTTTATTATTATTATATTTAGTTCGTTTTTAATTAAAATGATTTTGTTTTATTTTATTTTCATTACTTTTTCGTCATAGAAATAAACTGAAGGTTACATAATTCCAAAACCTACAATATATATATATATATATATATGTATAATATATATATATATATATATATATAATATATATATATGTCTCTGTAATAAATCAATTTGTAATGCAATACAATGGAGATACAATAGAGATTTTTTTATTATTTAATTTTGTTTGTTTGTTTTTAATTCATTTAATTTCATTTTTGTCTTATTTTATTTGTTTTGGTTTTATTAAATGTATTATTTTATTTTAATCAATTAATTTCTAATTTTATTTTTATTTTAGTTAATTTAATAATTTCTATTCTATTCTATTCTATTCTATTCTATTCTATTCTATTCCCTGTTTGTCCCAGTGACACTTGTTTGGCCATTGTTGAAAATCACAGAAGTTTACATAATTCCACTTCCTACAATTTACGATACAGTGGTTATTTATTGTAGCATCATTTCTTACTTTTTTGCAAGTTTGCAATGTTTTGAATCATCTTTGTGCTTGATATTTTACAATCCTTATAGAGTAATGTTTTGCATCCAGACTGCAGCACTGGAACATGATGTTGGAAATGTAAGCGATGTAAAATGCTCGTGTGAATCCAGACACTTGAGAAAGTGTTGGAGGTGAGAGCCAGGATGTGCGTTCGTCCTTGTGTGTCTTTGGCAACTGAGAAAGAGAGCAGGAGAGAAAGAGATGAATAAGGGCTTGCGGAGGAAGATGATGGGTGATGAGAGACGTCTGGGATATATCTATAACAGAGGGAAACAAAATCACATCATCAAACAATAGTAAGAGAGAAATATGAGCCTACAGGCCTTAAGGGACAACAGCGCTGAAATGCTAGACTTTCACAACATTTATCTTCATCAGGCCACCTTCAGCCAGAGAGAGAGAGAATACAGTTATATGGATTAGATAGGGATTCATAGGTGGAAAAACTCTAACCTCATTTTTGTAAATAAATAAAGTATCACGTATGTGTGTGTTTACATAAACAGCAGGGGATCTCATAAATAATTACGACGGTCTTAATAGAAGCGATCAAACGTCCTCTCTGTCCGCTCTGTTGTTTAATTGGTGTATTATGTGTTCTATTAACTGTGTGCTATGTACTAGGTACAAATAGAGTTCATCTAAATGAAGGAACTGTTGGTCTATGTACATGTGCATTAGAGGATGACTTCCAACAATGTGTGGGAACTTCCCTTTCGTTGTCTAAGTATTTAATTTAATTTTATTATTTATTTATTTATTTATTTATCTAATTTTACTCATTTTAATTTAATTTAATTAAATACATATTTAATTTTATTATTTTATGTATTTTTAATTGAATTAAATGTAAGGTTTTTCTTTTTTTTTTTTTTCCTCCATTTAATTTAATTTCATCTGTTTGTTCCAGTGGCATTTGCTTGGCTCTCATAGAAGATCATAGAAGATTACTTCATTATATCTAATAAATGTTTTTTTTTTTATTATTATTATTATTCATTTTTTTATTATTTGTTGCTATTTTATTTTGTTTTGTCTTATTTTATTTGTAATTTCATTTTTTTATTAATTTATGTATATATTAAATTATTATTTATTATTAATTCCTCAACCCAAAAATAAAACAAAAAAATATAAAAAAATACAATACAAAAAATTAGACATTAACATGCCTGTGAGGCCCAATGTAATATAATATAATGTAATGTAATATAATATAATATAATATAATATAATGTAATGTAATGTAATGTAATATAATGCTCAAAACAGTGCTCAAATCATCTCATTCTGCCCTAACTTTTCCTAACAACATGATGTTTTGCCTCGGTTCATATGAGATCGAGAAAAAGTATATCTTTAAAGTTCTGAAATTCATAAGCATCTGCATGGAGTCTGATTTAAACGTTCTCTGACCTTCGTTAATGAGCGCTGGCGAGACTGATTGGCCTCCATGAGCTCTGTGTGAAGGAGCACATCACACTTTCATCTTCTTCAGCTCGCCTGGCCCAAAAATAAAGAAATAAATAGCGGTGAATTTAATCAGCTGTCCTGTTAACCTTTAGGAGAGGTTTTTAAACATACGGAGAGTGTAATTCTGTCAGTGTCCACACTTTCTCTTCAGCAGCTTTCTCTGCTCTTCTACAAACGATAACAAATCTGGCCGCCTTCATCTGAGGCTCTTTCTTTCTCAGGGGCCGCATCAATACATGGATATATATCCTCCGTCAGCCGCCGCGCCGTCCGCTGCAGATCATCTCTGTCTGTGTGTTACCCAGGGAAATAAAGCCAGATTTCGCAGCGCTTTGCTTTCTTATTGACTTTTCTGAAACATGGCATGTTTGAGCTGATACTTACATGCACAGCCCTCAAAGACATTAATAAACTACCAGCTGTAGTATTGATTTCTAAACATACGCAATTACTGCGCGTCACATTTGTGTCGAGCCTACCTTCATCTTTTGGCTGCGAGGAGGATGCTGATATTTTTTTTTTAAGCACTCATTATTTTTACAGTCGCCCACCCAGAAGTTCAAGAGCTAACAGTGGAGAAATGAGAAAGACTGCTTTTAATGTGTCAGAAACTCAGAGCTGGCTGCGATCAGCTTGTTTTCAGCATTAGAGCGATGTCTTTTGTCAAGCTTTTCTTATTGGTTTTTTTTATTTTCTTATTTTATTTTTTAATTAAATTTGTATTATATTTTATTTTTTATTTAATTTAATTTATTTGTAATTCATTTTATTTTGTCTTATTGTTTGTTTTTATTTTATTATATTATTATTTTATTTGTATTTCATTCATTTTAATTATTTTTGTCTTATTATTTTTTATTTTATTTTATTTTATTTTATTTAGTTTCTTACTTTTTATTATTATTATTCATTTATTACTATTTTAAGCATTTCTATTTTATTTTATTATTCTATTTTATTTTGTCCTTTTTATTGTTTTTTATTTAATTTAATTGTAATTTATTTTATCCTTTTATTTTATTTTATTGTGTTATTTATTTATTTTATACTTATTTTGTTTAATCAATCTAATTTGCCATTAATTTTATTTTGTCTTATTGTTTGTTTTTATTTTATTCTACTATGTTTTATTTGTATTTTATTCATTTTATTTTATTTTATTTTATTTTTTGGTCTTATTCTTTCCTTATTTTATTTTGTTTTTTTATTTGATTTATTTATATTAATTTGTGTTACTATTTTCATGTTATTTCTGTTTATTTATTTATTACTATTTTAATGTTTATTTGATTATTTTATTACTCATTTTATTTTGTCTTATTTTTATTTTATGTTTTGTTCAGTTTACTGTAATTCTTTATTCGTCACACACTCCTGCGACCGGCTCGTTCTCAGCATCAGACTGAAGAAAACTCACAGTTTACAGAAACGGACGGCTTGGAGGAGCAGAGCTGAATCTGCGAGGCTTTCGTGAAGGTTTCTGAACGGGCTGCTGGTACACACGGGTCTGACAGCGTCTGTGGTGTGCAGCTTTACTGTGTGGAGTGTGTTTGCTCTGGCAGCATCTCACCGCAGCTTAGCTCCTCTGTCTGTTTTCTCCTTCACGTTAACGCCTCGCGGGAGTTCAGAGGCTGTGATATCGCTCTCTGAGTCTGATCCACACTGAGCTGCTGGTGACGCTGATCTACAGTCGGCCTGTGAAGAGTGAAGAGGACAGGAGCAGACTCCTCAGGGATCCTCACAGACATGAGCTTCATGATGAGTCCGATTCTGATTCAACTCAACCATTCTGCTGCAACCGATTCCATCACTCAGAAGATAAAAACATAAATGATAATAACAAAAACAATCAGTATTTTGTCTTGCTTACTAGTAAAAATATCAAAACATCACAAAACAAGATAAATTGCACAAGATATTAAGACTTGTTTTCTTAAATTAGGTTAATTGATCTTACCAAATCGGCTTTATAATTTATTTATTTATTTATTTATTTATTTATTTATTTTTTATATAATCTTTCTTTCAGTGTAATGTTTTTTTTTTTTTTTTTTTTTTTTTTGATATCTGTCCCACTAAATACTAAATATACTGAAAAAAAAAAAAAATACACAAAAAATATTACAAAAATACAATTTACTTTTAAAAAAGTCGCTTTTAGTCTGAATGCATAAATGTAAATTATAAATTTCATAAATTATTAAAAAAGTGAAATTCTCTGCTTAAAAAAATAAATAAATAATAATAATATTTATAGGATCCAGATTGAAAAAAATATATATTATAATAATAAAGATGATTATTTCTACATTGTAAAATAGATTATTCAAGTTTTGCTGTTTTTCATTTACTTCATTTTATTTTTTATTAAATAATTAAAAGCAACTGTCATTAATGTACCATTATTACAACAAACATCTGTTGAAAAGAGTTTGTGTCACAGACTGAAAACACTTATTGCACACCAAATAATGATGAAGCTAATGTGACATTTCAGATAATGGGTTTGCGTGTTATTCTGTCCAAATGTTTTGGATTTAAAAGCTGCTGAAAGACTGAACGCGCTGTAATTGCTGTTGATGAATAATAAAGAGGAGCTCGGATCATTTTATGCTCAGTTCTGTCAAATGTTAACCACGATGGCTTTAAATCTCGATTAAAGTACTTGTTTTATCCACAGACATTACAGTATCCGTCTAACTGTGATATCTGATTGTTATTGAAGTCTGTGATATTGATAGTGCTTGATACTGGATTAATAAATAAATAAATGTCATGATAAGCGTACAGTAGAGTATGTGCAGTGCTTGATCTCCTCCTGCATACGAGTCTGTGGTGCTGTGATGCTGTGTTTGATGAAGTCTGTCTGTCTGTCTGTGGTCTGCAGCTCAGGGTCTGGTGTTTCCTCCGCTGGCGCTGTGGCTGACCGTGGCTCTGGCCGTGTGTTTGCTGGCTCTGCTGGTGGCTCTGGCCGCCGTCTGCCGCAGGAAGATCAGAGAGAGCTGTGAGGAGATGAGAGCCGGTGAGGAACACATTACATAACCATAGTCTGCATCTCTGATCCTGATCCGCTCTTAACACACTCACTCTCGGCTGCTCTGTCGGCCTCTACATGCGGTCATATTGTTGTCTATTATTTATATTAAAACACTAAACCAGCTGCGTCCAGAAGTCAAAGTTCATGCCACTAGACACAATTCTGGCTACACAAGACTTCCTAATTACAAGAGTCAAAGTCAAACACAAGTCTTTGCACCTAAAGGCTCAGATTAAAGTGTGTGTGTGTTAACATTAATTTATTTAATTTACATATAATATACAGTACAGGTCAAAAGTTTGGAAACATTACTATTTTTAATGTTTTTGAAAGAAGTTTCTTCTGCTCATCAAGCCTGCATTTATTTGATCAAAAATACAGAAAAAAATAATATTGTGAAATATTATTACAATTTAAAATAATTGTTTTTAAATTTATTATACTTTAAATTATCATTTATTTCTGTGATGCAAAGCTGAATTTTTAGGATCATTATCACATGATCCTTTAGAAATCATTCTAATATGATGATTCATTATCAAAGTTGGAACACAGTTCTGCTGCTTAATATTTTTTCAGAACATGTGATACTTTTTTAGGATACTTTGATGAATAAAAAAAAAAAAAAAGAAGAAGCTATGTTTTTAAAATATAAATATTTTGTAATAACAATATACACTACTGGTCAGTAATTTGGGGTCAGTAATTTTTTTTTCTTTCTTTTTTTAAATAAAATCAATACTTTTATTCAGCAAGGATGTGTTAAATTGATAAAAAGTGATAGTAAAGAAAATATATTATTAGAATATATATTATTAGAATTTTTTTTTTTATTTTGAATAAATGCAGTTCTTTTTAACCTTTTATTCATCAAATATATTAGACAGCAGAACTGTTTCCAACACTCATAATAAATCAGAATAGTTAGAATGATTTCTAAATGATCATGTGATAGACTGGATGTTACATGTGACACTGAAAGGCTGGAGTAATGATGCTGAAAATTCAGCTTTGCATCACAGGAATAAATTATTTTTTTTAAAGTATATTCAAATAGAAAACTATTATTTTAAATTGTAATAATATTTCACAATATTACTGTTTTTTCTGTATTTTTAATCAAATAAATGCAGGCTTGATGAGCAGAAGAAACTTCTTTCAAAAACATTAAAAATAGTAATGTTTCCAAACTTTTGGTCTGTACTGTATAATATTATTATTTAATTCATATATAATTATTTATAATTTAGTTTCATTTATAGTATTATTTTTAAAACTAATTTAAATATGTAATTAAAAATAATAAATAAATCATATTATAAAATAATATTACAATATTAGTAATAAATAATGAACTATAAAAATAATACATTAATATATAATAGTAAATGAAAAAAAAAGTGAAATACAATTTTAAAAATGAATCAAAGCCATAATGTCAGCTTAATAGAAAGTCAATATTTTCCAGAAGTATTTATTTACATATTTATGTATTTGTTTGTTTATTTATTTAATTTTTTATTTATCATTAGACTTTGCTCCTAGAGGCTCAGATTAATGTGTACTCCCCCCATATATATATATATTAACATTAATTTACTTATTTTACATAAAACATATCATATTATTTAATTTATATATAAATGAATATTACAATATTAATAATAAATAATGAAACTTAAAAATAATAAATATATTAATAGATAATAGTAAATGAAAAATAAATTGAAAAATTCTAAATTTAATTAAAAATAGAATAAATAAATGTATGCATACACTCACACACACACACACACACACACACACACACACACACACACATATATATATATATATATATATATATAAAATTGAAACAAATAAATATAATTTTAAATAAATTATTTTAAAAAATTAAATGAAATGATGAGATTACTCAGAAATGATTTTATTATATTAAACAGCCATAGTTTGTTTCTTTTTAGCTGTATGCATCCAACAGTGCTATAATGCTGAGTATAAAAAAGACATAATATCTACTTAATAGAAAGTAAATATTTTCCGGAAGTATTTATTTATTTATTTTGCACATAAAAGTGTACATATGTGCTTTGATTTTAGGAGGGAATAATCATGTCTGGAGGTTTGAGTGATAATGAGCAAACGCTCTCGCTGCACACAGTTTGTAGTGTTTCTGCGTGGCTCTGAGCTGAATGCTAAAGCGTAAACCCCACTCTCCTCCAGTGCCGCTGAAGTTCATTAGCGCCGCCGGATAATTAGTCGCGCTGTGTAACTAGGGAGCGCAGAACTTGGAGGTTGAAATGACGGGAAGAAAGACTGATGTGTGGAGGAGAAGCGCTGGCTCCAGCGGTCGTGTGAAGAGAAGAGCACTGCTGTAATGAGATCTGTGTGTGGAGCAGGAGGCATTTAAAAAAAGGTCATTGCAGCGCTGCACGGGACCCCTGGGCTTTTAAAATACATCTGCATCTGCAAGACAGAGGGTGAGAGAAAGAGTGAATATCTGGCCGGAGAACCAGCAGCTCTTTCTCCAGGAACCCGTGCAGGAATTCAGGAGTAAGATCAGTCTCCAGGCTTCTGAGCTGAAGTTTGCCACTGTAATTAGACTGTTATTAGACTGTAATTAGACTGTAATTAGACTGTAATTAGACTTCTTCATGTCTGGATCTTACTTGAGAACATGTGATCAGCTTTCAGTCAACAGCCTTTTCAGATCCGCGTGGCTAAAACTGCAGAAACAGCTCAGCTTAATATATGTTTTATTGCTTGGTTTATTAGAACATTTATTAAGGAATTAATTGCATGTAAATAATAAACAGATAAATATAAATATTTATATATAATTATTTAAAATAGATAAAATTAGATAAAAAAGAATAAACAAATATAAATATGTATGTGTAGTTATATAAATAAATTAAATTATATTATTTATTTAAATAATTAAATTTAATAGTTTAATATGCATTATATTATGTTCTTGTAAACAAAGAACAAATATAAATATTTGTGTGTAATTATATAAATAGATAAAATAAAATAATTTATTTAAAATAAATAATTACACTTAATAGTTTAAATAATATTTGTTATAATAAAATACTTTTTAATAAACCTATGTTTGTATGTACATATATTTCATTTAAATAACAAATAAATAATACACATAAATAAAAAAAAAAAAAAATTTACAAATACAATTTACTTGTTACGTATATAACTATATATATATATATTTTTTTTCAGCTAGTCTCATTTTTATTTTGTTTAAATTGTAAATACGAAAATAACTAAAACTAAATAAACTAAAAACTATATAGACATATTTTTAAAAACAAAAACTAATAAAAAATGCACAAAAAAATTGCTGAAAATTGAACTAAAATTAAAATTAAAACAGAAAAGAAAATATAATCTACTTTTTTTAAAATAGCAAAAATTACAGTAGTATATCAATGATACTAAAATATCATACATTATAAAATACTTTTTTTTCAATAACCTTGGTCAGAAATGGCTTTCCATTAATTCTGCTCCTCTTCAATGTTTCCATTTATTCATCTCACAAACTTACAGCAGACACAGAATATTTTCATGACATCAAAGTGAAACCTCAATTTGGGTTTGAGAACCATATTTTCTAAAAGGTGTGAATCTCAAATCATCCTCGTTCAGCAGTTTACAGCTCAAAAATGATCTGTGTGTATATATACTGTATATAAATAAGAGTTAAATTGAAAATACTTACTTTCTATTAAATTTACATTATATCATTGTTATACTCACCCCTATAGTACTGTTAGATACTGTACATACAGCGAAAGAGAAACCATGGATGTTAATATATAATAAAATAAATTCTTTATATTTATTTTATTTTATTTATTATTTTAAATACATTTTAAATATTAATTTATTTTACTGAAATTTCTTTTAAAAATCAGACATAGCCAGGGTTATTATAAAATTATAAAAAATAATAATAAACCAAATAGACATACAACAAAAAACTAATACTAAATATTAATAAAAACTATATAAAAATGTCATACTAAAATAACACTTGGTGTAGCATGTTGCATTGCACACTTGCCATTTTCCATAACCTTAATTTAAAAAGTATGTTGATCTTGTCATAATTGTCTTTTTATTGCTACGTGATCTATTTACCAACACTGAACTAGTTTTGCACTGGTTGGCTGTGTGAAGAGAAAAAGGTGGGGATGCCATGCTAAAAAACAAACCCAGATTAAAGCAGCCTACAGTAGAGAGAGAGACCGCAGCTCCTTTAATTGTGAAGTGTGTGATTTCACATCTAGTGTGTTTTAGAGCAGACTACATCTCTTTGGAAAGCTTGCTCGACGAGTCTTGATCTCTCCTCCTGCAGGCCACAAAGGTCGAATGCTGGCGAAACGAGACGTTTGCAGATCTTCCTGAACTGTGTCTGTGAATGCTCGATCCCTCTCATCCGTTTTCTCTTTACAGAGGAAGAAGCCAAAGAACTCGAGGAAGCCAAAGAATTAGAAGAAGCCAAATCAGGTCAGTGACTTCTGTAGAAATGTACACACAAGTTACGAAATCTGAAGATGTCTCTTCTTCTCACCCAGGCTGCATTTATTTAATCAAAAATACTGTAAAAAAATTATGAAATATCTGGCTCAACAGTCAAAAAAAGAGTCATGGTTGAGTCTCTTAAAGTGGCGTTGTAGCAATTATGAAATTTAACGCAGGAACTGGGTGAAATGTGACGGTAAATGCAAAACAAATGTGAAGAGCATAATAATAGGACTAAATAGATTTGATCTCTTTCAGCTGAGATCCATCTTTAGTGGTCTCTCTCTCTCTCTCTCTCTCTTCAGGTGAAGGCCTCGCTCCCCTGTGGCTTTAATGCCATTAAAGATTCATTTGACTCCTTTAGTCTGATTGAATTGTTCAGCCTGGCCCAGAGCAAAAGATTTAATACTTTAATAATCAAACAAGCAAACAGGTTAAGAGACACAGAGAAAAAAAAGACAGAAAGCATAGACTCCGAGACACCTATATATGTGTGTGTGTGTGTGTGTGTCAGTGACTTGCATTGACATGACGTGACAGGCTGGGATTCCCTCATGCCACTTTCTCATTGCACTCTTAACGAGTCATTATAGCTCTCCGCTGATGCGTGGGGGTGAATGTTTTCAGGTGTTTTACCTCCAGATCTGATGTTTGGCACACACACATTCAATGAGGGTCGAGCAAACATGCTGTGTGTTGCAGATGCATGGTCCTAAAAATGATTTTTTTCCCCCATATGCTTAATGCAACAGATGATATCATTTAATTGCAAAATATAATAGGAAGTATACAAACATTTGGCATTTTATAAACGTCGTTACCAAAGTAAAACCCAGTACAAAGAGAGAGAGAAAGATCAGAACCATTATAGTTAATCAAAACAAAACAAACAAATTAATAAATAAATAAGAATACAAAAAACATATTAATAATTTATTTAGTTGCAGATTTGTCTGTTTGTTGTTGCATCAGAAATGCTTTTTACTGACATTTTGCAGCTGCTTAAATCCTCTCTAGCAGCTTTCACAGCATTTCTAAAACTTTCATTTAGTCTGTATTTTCTGCTGCTGCAGTGTTACGGACCTGCAACCGAAAGGCAGCGTTGTGTGAATCGTTTTGTACTTGCTCATAGCCTCGCTCAAGGCTGAATCTGAAAGATGGATGCTTTTATCACAGCGCTGTTAAAGATTAAAACCGACGGGCTAAGCGTGCTATTCTTGCCTTTTAGAGCCGATGGGTAAAGATCATTTAATCCCATTTATTGGCTGTTTCAGTTTGCGGTGAGAAATAGTCATTAAATTCAACAGATCAAAGACCAGATTTACAACTACTAAAACATAAACTAAACTGAAAAAAAAAAAAAAAAAAAAAAATGTGACCCTGGAGCACAAAACCAGTCATAAGTGTAATTTTTTTTCAAAATTGAGATTTATACATCACATGTAAACTGAATAAATAATCTCTCCATTGATGTGTGGTTTGTTAGGAGGACAATATTTGTCTGAGATACAACTATTTGAAAATCTGGAATCTGAGGGAGCAAACAAATCTAATATTGAGAAAAATCATCTTTAAAGTTGTTCAAAATGAAGTTCTTAGCAATGCATATTAATAATCAATAATTAAGTTTTGATATATTTACAGTAGGACATTTACTAAATATCTTAATGGAACATGATCTTTACTTAATATCCTAATGATTTTTGGCATAAAAGAAAAATCTATAATTTTGACCCATACAATGTATTTTTGGCTATTGCTCCAGGGACACAAATATGGACATATTTATATTAAAAAAAAAAATTAAAAAAAATGACAAAAACATAATGATAAAAAAAAAAATAAAAAAATAAAAAAACAATCAAAAAAAAATAATAAAAAAAAATAAAAAAAAAAACAGATGAAAAAAAAAAAACTAAAATGAAAATAGAAACTTATGGGCATTTAAAAAAAAATAACAAAAACTCACAACAAACGTTAAGAATTACAATAAAAAAAAAATTAAAATGAAAGCAAAGTTAAATTTAATTCAAAATATTAACAAAAGCTATTATAATACATCAATGATGCTAAAATAGCGGTTCTAAGCATTCAGATTTGTGACTTTTGCATGACCAATGTTTATGAAGACAAAAAGCTGTATCTAAGAATTAAAATATAACAGTTATAATACACTTTAATATCTACTTATTCATTGTTAATATTTGAAATACTATAATGTACAGTAATAAAACATGACAAAACGTAAAATATGGTGAAGATCATGTTTTAATATATTATACTTATATTAAAGGTATAACCAGGAATACATTAGTATTGCAGTGTTTGTGGTAATTTATGAGCAAACAGCTGATATTATTATGAATGCATCCATCATTAACACCGTTACACGCTGCATTATACATGCAGACCATGCAGAGTGTTTTACGAAACTTCAGTTGTGTGAAAAATTAAATAAATCTGATCAGTCACACACACACACACACACACACACACACACACACACACACACACACACACACACACACACACACACACACACACACCTCATAACAGCCTCACATTACAGTTATTTCAGCTCCTGTTCCTCCCTCGTACAAACATATGAGGAGAACATTCAGAAGCGCAGTCACCTCGTATCCTAATACATATAATCATATCTACAGATGAGTGAATGTAGATCATCTCTTAAATCATGACCCGGTGCATGTAGCGGTGTGTGTACAAGATACTTAAAAGATGGATTTATCATGACTTTGTGCAGTTTTCATAGATGTGAACAAAGCAGTAACCCTGAGTAATTAAATCTTTGCACGTAACCCTGGTAACCATATGTAAATCTATTATATGCACACAAATTACATTTCCATAAATGACATATATTGTCATATGAAGTAAAAACATATATGAAACCTGTGTGTAATACATTTTTTGGACATATGTGTCATGTTCATGCATATCCATCCTAAAATATTTAAAAGTAAATATAAAAGACGTATAAAAAAAAATACAAAAACATATACAAACATACAGGTTTTTGTATATATGTCATATAAGGTTTGCATATATAAATAAAATTATTAATATTTAAATAATAAAAATATTGTTGCTACATACATTTTTTTTTTTTTTTTAATCTTGTGAAATGTACTTTTCCAAGCCAGGGTTATTATTGATATTAAATTATTATATATTAATTTAATTTTTGTTTAGTTTAAGATGAATTACTGAAAGTCAATAAAATAAATAAATAAAATAATGAAAGTCAATAAAATAAAACTATGAAGAAATAAAAACTATATAGAAAATAACGTAATAACGTGATCAAAACACACATCGAAATAATAATAAAACTTTATACTTAACACACATTCTTCTCTCCTGCTGTCATTTTTATTCATTTCTTTTTTTCTCCAGTGACGTCGTCGTTATAGATTTTTTTCCTGCCAATCATGCCGTGTCTGTCTGGCATGGGATTGCAGCCCTTGGCAACTGAGCTGAGCTGAACCGAGCGCCTCAGGGATCTCCATTCATCCGGCTCTGTGTGCCCGTGTGTTTGTGTTTACATGTATTGTGTTGTGTTGCTCGCTCACAGTTAAATGTCACATTCTGTGGCACCTCTACAAGCGGCAGCTGAAAGCACAGGTCTTGTGTTTGAGTGCTGGGCAGGTTGTAATGAAGCTGGGTGTGTAGACTGCAGTTTGCTCTCCAGGGAGCATGAGCCTGAGATGGTTGTTACTAGCTCAGACCAGCTCAATACTGCTTTTTTACTTGCCTTGAGTTGTTTACCTCTTCTTTTTTCCACGTCCTTAAAGAAAACACTCTTCTTCTCTTTTTGTTTCAGCTGCAACACCTCTAAAGAGCTAAAGTTGGAGACCACAGGTAAGACTCGTTCAGCTCTGGCCAAGATATTCTGCTGTTTCACTGGTATATCTACGACTGTTTTTATTTTTTTGTATTTTCAACAAATTGTCTTATTTTTATTTATTTATTTTTGAAAATGTGTTATTTCTTTCTGCACCTTCTCTTTATTTGAAAAAGTGTTGAGCAAAATTCAGAGTTTATCAAAAAGTTTGCAGGTTTTAACATTAGAACATTCTGGGAAATTATAAATCTTCACAACGTGGTCCATTTATTTTATTATTAATGTAGTATTGTAGTATATATATATACATACATATATATGTATACGTATATATACACACACACACACACACACACACACACACACAAACATATATATAATTTGTATGATATACTTATTTATTATACAATTGTGCAAATATATAATTAAATCAATGCATTTAAAATGTAAAATATTTATGAATAAATTTACAAACACACATATGTATGTACAGTATAATACAAATTTCTATAGGTTTGATATTTCAGAGATTATAGAAATGCCCCATATGTTGTGTGGGTAATTCATTCTGATAAATGAAAGTAATTCCTACAAATTCTTACAGTATTGTTTTAATTCAGCTTAAATTCACAATTCTGCATCCTGCTGCCTCAATTGAAATTTAGGAATTGGATCTGTGATTAAAAGCCATTATAAGTTCAATTCTGAATGGCACACAATCCCGTCTGTGACAAGTGTTTTCCAGCAGCATGCTCTGCGGCTTTCTCCATTTTAATAAAGCGTCATTACCTTTATTCTGTGAAGGACGTTCCGAAGTCTCCGAAGTCTTGACATTCTGCTACGAATAATATCCACTAGGTCAATGGTTGCCATGACGAATTAATTTCAGTGTCAAGTCATTAAAGTGGCCTGGTGGACTCTCCTCTGCCCTACCATGCTAAGCCTGATTACTGCTAATCAGCAGCATTTTGAATCATTAAAAAGTCAGACACAGGTGCAAACGTATAGAGAAGAGGTTGCAGGGAAAAAATCTATTTGAAAAAGCGGGGGAGTTAGAGAGAACAGGGAAAAACAGCCTGTTGCTAAGACAAGGAAATTAAACGCCATAGTTTGCTTTCCCAGACATGTAGGAGGCAGACTGACACTCTGACATCAACAAGTCACACTATTTTTAACTGCCACTCTCATGTCTTAATTACAATGTAAAGAATAAGCGAATCCATCTCTTGTGAGAAATTGGCATAGTGTTTTAAATGTCTAGAGATGTTAGTTTGTGTTCTGACAAAAACACAAACATTGTTTAGATCACAGCAAAATAAGTAGATCATGTCCATCATTTTTAAAGTAACCAGGTTTGCTGAGATTTGGAATTTTGCATTAATATTATCATCACGGCTAGATGGTGGTTTTCTGAACTCAACACAACAGTTTGTTTTGTTGTTCACTGTGCTGAAGAGGAAGACTGACCCAGTGCCCCTGGTGATGTCCATTGTGCCCAAGGCAACCTGCACTGCTTTGTTTCAAGATCCATGTTTGTTTACACTGGGCTATTTTTGGAAATTGCATCATGAACCCTTGTAAAAGGCCTGAGGGCTTCTCTAGTTTCATAACATCATCCTTCTCTGCTGTTCTTCTGAGAACTGTGGGTCAGATTCATAGAAATTAGACATTCTTGACCTGCAAGAGCTGTTTGGTTGGTAAGGAGTCTTTGTTATGCATCATATAAGAAGGACATCATATGAGTCTTTATTCATGCAGGGGGAAAGGTGTAGAAGAATGAGGGAATAGTCTTTTTTTTTCTGGTGAGGATTTACAGTGGTGTCTGTGCTGTTGGTAATAAATGTGAGTAAATTTTTCTAAGTCATGTTTGCTTGCAGAATTCACATGTGTTTGATATGATAAAGACTGATTTAGTTCTTGGTTTGACGTGACAACTGAAACTAAGATTTTTAAAAACAGGAGAGGTCCAAGTATCGAGCCCTGGGGGTCTCCACATCATAGAGGTCAATTTATAATCATAATTGCCTGTTTATATGTAATAACCACTAAATATAACCTAAATCAGCTGAGGACCATTTCAGAGAGTCCTATTCAGTTTTCTGTCTGTCCTGGTGCGTTTTGTCATTGATGATGTCAAAAGCAGCATCTAAAAAAAATACAACACTGATATTATCTTTGAATGAGTATTTAGGAAGGACATATGACTCTTTATTCAGGAGAAAAGATGAAGATGAAGTGATGAACAGGACCTTGTTGACGAGGAGTTGTAGTACAGTTGGCCCTGCTGGTAATAAATGTGTGAATGAGCTTTTCTAAATCTTGTTTCCACACATAAACAATCTGTCCATCATAATATTATAAATGCAGGTGAAAATTATATGTAATAACCCCTAAATCAGCTGAGGATCATCTCAGAGAGTCCTGTCCAGTTTAACAGTCTGTCTAGTTGCATACTATGGTTGTCGGTGTCAAAAGCAGCATGAAGATCAAATAAAAACCAGCACTGATAGTTTCTTGAATCAATTTAGGCAAATGCCATTTTGTCTTACGAGTGCCGTCACTGGGCTGTGATCTGAACAAAAATCAGATGGGAAATTGTCCAGGTAGCCATTTGAGTTTAGGAATTTGTTGTGCTGATTGAAAACAACATTCTGAATGATCTTGCCTATAAAGGGGAGATTTGAATAGGTCTGTAGTTTTTTAGTACGGCGTTATCCAGATGGCTCTTTTTTAGGAGCAACTAAAAATTGCAGTATTCAAGACAAAGGAATGAAGCCTGAAAGGAGCCATTTACTATTTTTACTGGTCAGTTACTGGACAGTTAAACACATTTTCAGAAAAGGATGTGGGCAGCAAGACAGCAGGACAACAGTTTAAAAATCAGGCAGTGTTTTGTAAGCAATTGCCTCAAAACCAGACAAATTGTCTAAATGATTATGTTGTTGTTGTTGTTGCTGTGGGGGCCATATAACCCCAGTGCTACATGAGGACATGCTGATCTCTATTCTAATATAAATGATTTGGTAAGTGAAAAACAATGCTAACTCATTGCAAATGCTGTCAGAGAGCAGATTACAGGCAACCTTAGTTTAGAGGGTAAGTTAACCTGTCAACAGTAGCAAATAAAGTGCAGCTATTGCAAATATTTCTGTTAATAATGTTCAGTAAGAGTTAAAAAGGTCTTTCTAGCAGTGCATAGTTTCATAAGCATGAAGACTGTCTTTGTCTCATCATTTTAATTTGCTTTTCATGTTTTGCACTTCTGTTGTATTTCTCAGAGATGCTTTATACTTTCCTAACATTACTGGGGTGTCATAGCTGGAAATTTAAATCAAATTAAAGTATTGCTTATTATATCCTCTACAGTACATAGACGGATTCTGTATATATACAGTATATACTAGACTAGATATATACTGTACATAGATAGAAACAATAGTAGATATACTTAGAATTTTTGGCTGCTTGTTCAGTTTGGTCAATTAAGATTAGTTATCGCAGTTGTGTGAAATCAGTTTTAAATGAGGTTTACTTATTCCATTTGCATTAGGAGTGCATGACTCATTTTCATACTCGTATTTATATAAATAATTATAAATTTCATTTTAAGATGTATGGAAATGTCTGACTTGTTTGACATTGATTTTAAGTGTTTTAATCTAACATCATCCAACCATGGAGTTTATTTAATTTATTAAACCAATTTTTCTCTAATTTGCTCCACCAAATTAAAATATGTCAGAATTACACAAATTTAATTTGCACAAAAAAAAAAAAAAAAAATGTATATATATATATATATATATATATATATATATATATATATATATATATATATATATATATATATATATATATATATATATATATATATATATATATTATATATGTATATTTACTTTTCTTTTTCTTTTTTTTTTTTTGGAAAACCTTAATGTAACTGGGTGGAAAAGGTTTAAAGTTTTAGTTTTCTTTGAACATTTTTAAATAGTTTGCTTGTATTCACATTTAGCTTTTTTTTTAAAGCAGAAACAGATATAATTTATAAGAGATAAAATGTCAGAGAGATTAGATTAGAGCAATTATAATAATTTGCACTGATGAATTGTGCACAATAAAAGCAGGGATGTGCATTGGAAAGTAGAACGCATTCATTTTGATTTAATGTTGACTTTAAAACTGCTGACTTTACTGTATCTGTGTTTGGCCCCCAAGCAGTCTCAGACTGACGTCTAATCGGGAGCAGATTAGATACATGTGCTGTACGCCTAGAGTCGGCCCTAGTCCTTCTATCACTTATCAAAACAGAAATAGAGGAAGCCACAGGCACATTGGGTTCCCGCTTGTTCTGCGAACATTTGTGAATATCAGTGCTATTGTACCGGGGACCTGACACACATGGCTGAGAGCTGTTATCAGTTATCAGTCGAGCAGCGAGCGCATCAGCTCTCCAGTTTTTGGATGACCCCGTGAGAACGCCCTCTACAGACTGTAGATCGAAAGCTTCTGTGATGCTTTGCAGGTGCATCATGTCCACATTTCTTTTTTTAAAATTGCTGCATTTTTTTGCACAATAGCGTCATGACTGCGACTCATTAAAGGCTGAGCTCTTTTTAGTCATTTTAACTGCGAGATCCTCCATAGACACTATCTCTAGTTGTCTCAACTAACTCCTCGAGTTTACCAATAACTGTATTTCACAGTGACATTACTAATGTACTGTTGTCAAAACTGTTTTACATGTGCTTTTCTGAATTCCCACCATTGTTGCATAGTCTGAAAGGGTTGCATAGTCTGATTTTGTGATTTTAAAATCTCCCAAAAGAATTTTAAATGTTGAAATATTGAGCATTGAAATCCCATCATGTATTTAAGTCTTTAACATAAATATTGCATTCTACCATATTATGATCTGAAAAGCAATTTCTAACGGGGCTCATTGAGATTTATGTCTAAGTTTTGTTAAAAATCACCTCTAAGGAATATTCCTCACATCAGCCATTCCACATGAGTGTAAGGGCGTCTAAAACATCTGTAAAACTGCTGAAGTAGAAACTTCTAAAAAAAATGTAATTTTCAAAATGTGCTGTTTTATAACTTCTTCAACATCACAAGAACATTATAAGATGCCAACTCCTACATTAAGTGTCGTGTTACAGCTTTACAAACAGATTTTGTCTCATTCTCTCATTCAAGTCAACAGTATTTCTTCTTTGTAATCTCAGTCATTCTCTGGATGTCTTTTACCCTATTTAAATTCAGAGATGCAATCTTCACTCATACTGCAGAATAAAAATGAATGCAGCCCCCAAAGAAAATGCAATATTGCCATATTTTTGTGTTTTTTTTTTTCTTCTGTACCCTTCAGTCTGAGGACTCCCTATCAGAAACACACACTGCCTCCTTTGAAGCTGGCGAGACCAGGGGCACTTTTGTAACATTTTTATATAAATATATTTAATTTCATAACTCACATACTATGACAAAACCATGCATGTGTGCCAACAGTAACTGAAAAACTAATATACTTACAGTCAGAATGACAGACAAATAGAATGATAGATGGGTAGACGGACAGATAGAATGATGGACAGATGGAGGGACGGACAGATGAACAGATAGAATGATAGACAGCTGAACTGACGAAAAGACATAGAATGACAGACAGATGGGTGGATCAACAGATAAAATGATAGATGGATAGGATGGATGGACAGATAGAATGGTAGACAGATGGATGGGTGGACAGACAGACAGAATGATAGACGGATGAATGGCCAGACAGACGGAGAGACAAATAGACAGATGGGTGGGTGGATGGACGGACAGACAGATAGAACAATAGATGGATGGATGGACAGACAGAATGACTGACAGACAGATGGGTGGATGGACAGATAAAATGATAGTTGGATACAAGGATGGACGGACAGATAGAAAGGTTGACAGATAGATAGACAGACGGACAGATAGAATGATAGAGTGATGAATGGAAGGACGGATGGATGGACAGATGAACAGATAGACAGACGGGCAGACAGATGGACAGATAGAATGACAGACAGCCGGATGGATGGATGGATGGATAGACAGACAGATAGATAGAACGATAGATGGATGGATGGACAGAATGACTGACAGATAGACGGGTGGACGGATGGACAGATAAAATGATAGATGGATGAAAGGGTGGACAGAAGGACAGATAGTATTATAGACAGATGGACGGATGGACAGACAGAATGACAGACAGATGGACAGATAGAATTATAGACCGATGGACGGATGGACAGATAGAATGACAGACAGATGGACAGATAGAATGATAGACAGATGGAAGGGCGGATGGATGGACAGATAGAATGACAGACAGATGGACAGATAAAATGATAGACAGATGGAGGGGCGGACAGATGGACAGATAGAATGACATATAGATGGACAGATAGAATGATAGACAGATGGACGGGCAGATGGATGGACAGATAGAATGACAGACAGATGGACAGATAAAATGATAGACAGATGGAGGGGCGGACAGATGGACAGATAGAATGACATATAGATGGACAGATAGTATTATAGACAGATGGACGGATGGACAGACAGAATGACAGACAGATGGACAGATAGAATTATAGACCGATGGACGGATGGACAGATAGAATGACAGACAGATGGACAGATAGAATGATAGATAGATGGACGGGCGGATGGTTGGACATATAGAATGACAGACAGATGGACAGATAAAATGATAGACAGATGGAGGGGTGGACAGATGGACAGATAGAATGACATATAGATGGACAGATAGAATGATAGACAGATGGACGGGCGGATGGATGGACAGATAGAATGATAAACAGATGGAGGGGCGGACAGATGGACAGATAGAATGATAGACGGATGGACGGGTGGACAGATAGAATGACAGACAGATGGACAGATAGAATGATAGACAGATGGATGGATGGACAGATGAACAGATAGACAGACGGGCAGACAGATGGACAGATAGAATGACAGACAGCCGGATGGATGGATGGATGGATGGATGGATGGACAGACAGATAGATAGAACGATAGATGGATGGATGGATGGATGGATGGATGGACAGAATGACTGACAGATAGACGGGTGGACGGATGGACAGATAAAATGATAGATGGATGAAAGGGTGGACAGAAGGACAGATAGTATTATAGACAGATGGACGGATGGACAGACAGAATGACAGACAGATGGACAGATAGAATTATAGACCGATGGACGGATGGACAGATAGAATGACAGACAGATGGACAGATAGAATGATAGACAGATGGAAGGGCGGATGGATGGACAGATAGAATGACAGACAGATGGACAGATAAAATGATAGACAGATGGAGGGGCGGACAGATGGACAGATAGAATGATAGACAGATGGACGGGCAGATGGATGGACAGATAGAATGACAGACAGATGGACAGATAAAATGATAGACAGATGGAGGGGCGGACAGATGGACAGATAGAATGACATATAGATGGACAGATAGTATTATAGACAGATGGACGGATGGACAGACAGAATGACAGACAGATGGACAGATAGAATTATAGACCGATGGACGGATGGACAGATAGAATGACAGACAGATGGACAGATAGAATGATAGACAGATGGACGGGCGGATGGATGGACATATAGAATGACAGACAGATGGACAGATAAAATGATAGACAGATGGAGGGGTGGACAGATGGACAGATAGAATGACATATAGATGGACAGATAGAATGATAGACATATGGACGGGCGGATGGATGGACAGATAGAATGATAAACAGATGGAGGGGCGGACAGATGGACAGATAGAATGATAGACGGATGGACGGGTGGACAGATAGAATGACAGACAGATGGACAGATAGAATGATAGACAGATGGATGGATGGACAGATAGAATGACAGACAGATGGACAGATAGAATGATAGACAGATGGACGGATGGACAGATAGAATGACAGACAGATGGACAGATAGAATGATAGACAGATGGACGGGCGGATGGATGGACAGATAGAATGACAGACAGATGGACAGATAAAAATGATAGACAGATGGAGGGGTGGACAGATGGACAGATAGAATGACATATAGATGGACAGATAGAATGATAGACAGATGGACGGGCGGATGGATGGACAGATAGAATGATAAACAGATGGACGGGCAGATGGATGGACAGATAGAATGACTGACAGATGGACAAATAAAATGATAGATGGAGGGGCGGACAGATGGACAGATAGAATGACATATAGATGGATAGATAGTATTATAGACAGATGGACGGATGGACAGACAGAATGACAGACAGATGGACAGATAGAATTATAGACCGATGGACGGATGGACAGATAGAATGACAGACAGATGGACAGATAGAATGATAGACAGATGGACGGGCGGATGGATGGACAGATAGAATGACAGACAGATGGACAGATAAAATGATAGACAGATGGAGGGGTGGACAGATGGACAGATAGAATGATAGACAGATGGACGGGCGGATGGATGGACAGATAGAATGATAAACAGATGGAGGGGCGGACAGATGGACAGATAGAATGATAGACGGATGGACGGGTGGACAGACGGACAGAAAGAATTATAGGCAGATGGATGGGTGGACTGATGGACAGATAGAATGACAGACATGGACGGAGGGACAGACAGATAGAATGATAAGACAGACAGGTGGACGGACGGACAGATAGAATGATAGACAGATGGATGGATAGATAGACTTAATAATTTACAGTGAGTTCAGTTTGTCTGTCAGATTTTGCCACTGGTCAAATTACCACAATATTTAGAAAAAAGAAAATTAAGAATTTTTTATTTATTTTTTTCCCAGCTTGTGGTCTCTTTCAGCACTGACGCTGTGGTTTTGCTGCAGTTGTTCATCTGTCTCTTATGCACACATGCTGGGGTCCTGCTCCAAGCCTCAGGGTCTCACCGCTAGAGCTCAGAGCCTCCACACACACTCACATCTGGACAATCACACCGGCACAGGATTTCAGCAGCCTACAGCACCTGAGGCACAGCACATGACAACCTCTACTGCTGTTCATTCAGCAAGTACTGTTTGCGTCAAAATATTTCTACACTATAGAATCAAGCCTTGTTTTTTTTTTTTTTTTTTTTTTACAAAGTCGTGCTAGAAGGTGAGGGTGAACCTCCAAAGACGAGACCTCATGGGACCCTGATTCAGCCCAGGCAGAACACTGTAAATCATTCAGCTTATAGATTGAAGGTACTTACTGGAAGACCATGGAAAGGTCACAAAGCAAGACGAGTGGAGATCTATGGTGAAAACCTATAAAGATCAATAACTGAAAAACATTACAGTGATTTCATCCTTTAATTTAGATTCATCCAGAATCTTAGACACTGAATTAGTTTGCAAAATTAGTATCTACATAAAAATACAAGTGCATTGCTTTACTGTATATCTCCTTCAGAAATAATTTTAATATGCTGATTAGCAGCTCAAGAAACATTATTATCAATGTTGAAGACAGTTGTGCTGCTTCATATTTTTGTAGAAATCATAATGCACTACTATTCAAAAGTTTGGGGTAAGAAAAAAATACTTTTATTCATCAAGGATGCATTAAATTGATCAAAAGTGACAGTGAAGACATTTATAATGTGACAAAAGATTTCCATTTCAAATAAATGCTGTTCTTTTGAACTTTCTATTTATCTGTGAATCCTGAAAGAATATATAATGTATCACGGTTTCCACAAAAATAATCTACAAGTAACAGTTTAATTTTCTGGATGTAGTCCTACTGAATGAATGAAAGTGTGTTTGTGTGTCTGTCATGCGTGTGGTGTTTGAAATATGCATATCACAGATCGTGTGAATACTGTAAGCTGTTAATACGAGTGCCAAGAAGACGCCGCTTTATGCTTTACGCAGCGTGAAACAGGCCTACAGTAGGTAGTGTGATCGTACACTGTTCCAAACATAGCAGAGAGATCTTTATTGCCAAGCACTGAGAGACTAAGAAATACATCAAAGTCTAATATAAAAAACAACCGGCTCCCTCTAGCAGCTCAGAAAACAGATGATGATTGGAAGAAGGAAGACTGAGAGGATGAGGAGGAGAAAGAGAGCTGTAATTGCAGTCCCACACACCCAGAGCCTTTACTGAAATAGCCTTGCAATTTTCAAGACAAGTAATGCAGTGACCTAAGCATTTCCTCAAGCCCTCTCTTTTAATCTCAAGTCATCTATACTCTCGTGTTTAGTATAGTTCTTTCTAAAAATGTATGAGAGTCAGTGCAGGACTTTTTAACATAATGCAGCATGCAGAAGATCTGATTTCATAAAGTCAGTGCGTGTGATACAGTATCACAGGAGATTTTCCGCTTCTACCTCTTTGATATTCAGATATTGATATTTTCTTATTAATGCATGTGTCTTTTATTTTGGACAGAGTGTATATACATAAATTCCTTTCCTCATGTACTTTCACTGCAGTTTTGCACAGTTCATTCATGTTTCTTGTCTTTACTATAAGGTCATGTTATTTTAATAGCTACTCAAAAAAAAAAAATGTTTTTGTGTGATTCGTGAAGCATCGGCTGCGTCTGAAACCAAATGCTGCTGATGTGAATATAGACACATTTATTATGGAGTTATATAATGAACCTCTTTTGAGGAATCAACTTTTTAAAATATTATGGCAGCTGTATGCATTTCTTGTTTAAAAACCCATTTAAAAATAAGAAAAAAAATATATGTTTTTGTGTGTGTGTGTGTACATATATATATATATATATATATATATATATATATATATATATATATATATCTATAGTTTATTTAAAAAAAATCTATTTACATTCTATAATTTCTATATATATATATATATATATATATATATATATATATATAGCCATTATGAGAGTTTAATTAAGCTTTCTAAAAATAAGCATTTCCTTGCATATTCTAGACCTAATAATAATAAATTAAACAAAATAATCAAACAGACGAAGTCTTTCAGTCAACAGGATGTTATAAAAACATTAAATCTGGACATGGCTTGAGGCCTTCCTGTCTTCATTCTTCATGTTTTGGACATTGCCATGACATTTGTGGTCTAATCGTAGTCCCATTCATCTCCCATTATATTTATTTTCAGAAATGTGTTGGCAGCATTAAATGGTGTGCAGTGTGTGTGTTTCTGCTTATGCATATCTAAAAATAAACAGATCCCGTGGCACTGGTACTGTAGTGTTCTCTGTACCGAGGGAAGAGCTGTGTTTCCGCTGTGAGAGAGAAACGATGTTCAGCCCAGCGCTTCAGGACTTCATATGAAACTCAATGGCTGTCAGAGCGATGCCTCTCAACAGACACAGCCGATAGGGGCAATTAGTGGCAGATAATGGCTCGCCCACCCACACCTTAAGTAGTGCACTAAAATATTGATTTAATTCCCATCCTATATATTCCCCTTAACCATTTACTGTCACTCTAAAAATATCTCTGGCCGTGGCAGGCTGTCCAGTGCTAAAGAGAGGGAGTCGAGGGAAGGAGAGAATGAGGCTCTTTAGGACAGAGGTTTACAGTAGAGAGAGAGAAGAGAGTGATTCTATGAGTGCCTGAGGAGGACTGTGCTTTCTATCAGTGCTGAGAAACGCTGAAGACGACGTTCAGAGACATGAGTGGCGTAATAAGGATGTAGAGGCGGTCAGGGAGAAGACGAGACCTTCACGATGTCTAATTCATTCTTAATGTGGACTGAAAGCAATCAGGGAGTCAACTCTAGAGCTTCCCTTTGAGAAACATGAGTTCACGTTGAGTATCAAGCTGCCTATCAACAGCTTGACCTTTTGACTTAAAGACAACACGGAGAGCAGAATGACTTATTTAGTGCCATATGTCCCTGGTCTTAGTCTGCATGATTGCTTGATTCGTTGATTGATTGATTGATTGATTGAACAACATCAATGATCATGAAAAAATACAAATTATAATCATTTAAATAATAAAAAATATAATATTTTAAATAAATGTTTTATATATATATATATATATATATATATATATATATATATATATATTTTTTTTTTTTTTTTTTTTTTTTTTTTTTTTTTTTTTTTGCATTTTTAATAAAATGTATTCATTTAGTCTTATCCATAAATATTATATGCTAACTAAATACTACATATGCATGTGTCATCACATTATGTAAGCTAAATTATTATTTTAATTTTACAGATTTTATTACTACAGAACTAGTGAACGTAAACTAGTTTCAGGTATCTTTAGAAGCCACTTCTGCTATAAAACCCTGACATTTTCCACACGGCAAGTTGCACAGATCACAAAATGTACATCTGTCTCGTAAATGAAAATGGAATCGCACCAAAAAGTTCACAGAACCAGAACTGGAAGCTATTGCTTTATTGTTCCTGCATTATTAATGGCTGTTCAGACATGGAGCCCAGAGGTGGGACAGGAGGAGGTGGAGGAGCGATAGAAAGAGGAGATCGATGAGCACTAATGAACACGCCTGCACTCATCCCAGCCGCAATTACGTAACCAGCCTGAGGGGCCAATTCACATCCATATAACAACAACAACACCACAGAGCATACAAACCGACAACACACAAAGTGAAAGTGACGTGACGTGACATTCAGCCAAGTATGGTGACCCATACTCAGAATTCGTGCTCTGCATTTAACCCATCCGAAGTGCACACACACAGAGCAGTGAACACACACACACACTGTGAACACACACCCGGAGCAGTGGGCAGCCATTTTTATGCTGCGGCGCCCGGGGAGCAGTTGGGGGTTCGATGCCTTGCTCAAGGTGCACCTAAGTCATGGTATTGAAGGTGGAGAGAGAACTGTACATGCACTCCCCCCACCCGGCCGTCTTCTCGTGCAGATCACCACAGGTTCACTTTAGAGTTTCTATACGCACACAAACTCAAAATCATATCTGTGTTTGTTTATACAGCACTTTAGCAAAAATACAGATAAAGCAACTTCACATTAATACAGGGAACAGTCTAAATGTTATTAAATTCATCTATTATGAAACAAATAACATTTTCAGCTGTAAAATTGCTCTGCAGAAGACAATAGATCAAGTGAGTTCAAATTTTGTTCTCATCTAATAGTGACAGTGCTTTAAATCGATATTACTGAATACTAATAGCCTTTTAAATCATATTGTCATTACAGAATGTGAAACAAACAAAGAAAACACACACATATATATTATTACACTTGTTAAAGTATTTTTACATCTTAGTAGTTGTTGTGCTGCCTTTAATATATGCCATTTGAATAAAAAAATGGCTTTAAAGTTATGCATTTAATGAAAATCAGTGTTAAGAATAATCATTAGAAGAAAACGGATGCATTACTGTAATGATGATTTAAGGGGAAAATATGCTTAATTGTCATTTAAAAGGTTTCCAAAAAGACAATTTTTTAAAAGAAAAAATCTGGAAGATCTTATTTTGCTATCAAATGAATGAGTGAATGCAATTAACATGCATCAAAGTAAGGGTCAACTAAAGAACGAGGCTGGATTTGAACCAGAAAGCTCTTGTTTTACTGATTAAACCTGAAATACAATGATAGATTCCCCTGTGCACAGCTGTTGGGGCATGTTGTCACAAAAAGCTGTGTTATTGTTACTGTGTTAACAAATAAACTCACTTTGACAATATAATGTCTTTTAAATGAAAGTATTTTTACATCTTGGTCGTGTTTGTTGTGCTGCCTTTAATACATGCTATTTAAATAAATAAAATAAAAAATATCATTGCTTTACAGTAACGAGAATTTAATGAGAATCACCATTAAGAATACAGAGGATTATGGAAATCATTAAAAGTAAATGGATGCATTACTGTGATGACGATTTTGGGGGAAAATGTCATTTAAAAATTATTTCAAAAGGCAAAAATCTAAAAGTCTTTAAGGAAAAAATATGCTAATTGTAATTTGTGATTTTGGGCTGAAGCAGGATTGACTCGTGAGCTCTTGTAAGGCTGGATGGCTTGTTTTTTTCCCCATCATTCGGTCTGTGGCCGTGAAATGGTCAACAGCTCTGAGCCTCAGGCCGTCTCTGTCAGCAACACTAAATATCTCACACACACTGTCCCTACAGAGCCTCTCTGTCTGTTAAAGCGTCTCTCACACACACACACACACACACTAGATCTCCCGTCAGGTCCGATGGGAGCGTCGTCTTCTGCTTGTCTGTTAAACTATCGTTTCCTTCACATGAACGCACACGTTTGCTCTCCTGTGAAGCGCTGCTCTTCCCATCAGTCCCTGCTGGAAACTGGCTCGAATGTTTTAGTTGTTGCGTGTGTTGTTAAACTGTTTCCTGTCTAATTCATCTGCTGAGGTGTAAATCATTTAATAGTGCTACATATACCTGTGTTTACTCATGAATTCAGTTAAATAAAAGTTAAAGTCAGAGCAGGTACAAATAGGACTGCGACTCTCAACTGAACATGAAGTCTATTCTGATTCATTCAGTTACTTTATATCTAAATTCTAATTGAAAGATTTAAACTCATACTGTTGTCATTCATTTCAGGAAGCTATTTGGAAGTTTGTATGTTAACTTTTTTATCTCACAAGTCTGACTTTTTTTCTAAATTCTAATCGCAAGATTTTAACTCACAATTGCATGTTTAGAACTCACAACTGCAATGTATAAACTTGGAATTCTGAGAAGAAAAAGTCTAAATTATGATATATAGGGCCCAAATTGTGAGATATAGACTCAGAATTGCGAGAATGAGTCATAATTATGCAATAAATGTTGCAAATACCTTTTAATATTTTATATTCCATGCAGAAAAAAGAATTGTGAGATGAAAACTTCTGAGAAAAAAAAATCTGAATTGCGAGACATAAACTGAGAAGAGTTTATATCTTACAGTTGTGATTGTTTTTCCTCAGAATTTTAAGAAACAAGTTCCAAATAGTGAGATATAAACTCAGAACTGATAGAAGAAAAATCAATCAAAACTGTGAAAGTCGCAATAATTTATTTTTACTCTTTTGTGGAAACTGGCTCCCATAGGAATCAGACCACACTGCTCACACTCTATGTGTGTTTTTGCATGCAGCCCTTGTCATTATTTCCAGAGTTATTGCATCTCATCCAATACAGGCTCGGGTACCTCAGGAATTCTTTTGCTGTGGTTCTGCAGATCCAGTAGTGCTGGATTATTGGCACGTTTCAGATGGTTGCTCTGTAGTTGTGCATATGAACTTGCGAAGCTGAATAAGCTGTTGTCGAGTCTGAGACGCCGTTACGCTGAACTGACCAGATCTTCAGGATGAGCCTCTGTGTGTTCTGTGTTCTGTGTTCTGTTGGATAAAATGCATGATGGATTACTAATTTGAAGTATTCATTTAAAAGAAAAAGTAATGTCAAGGGTACAGCTTTAAGAATTCAGATGATGTTACGATTCAGTGTTATAAATATATATATATGCCCCCATTATGAAATCTGTGTGGGGGGTTACTTTATGATCCACATGAGGAACCATTATGAAAACTATGAAATCTGTGTTACTTTGGTTAATCCACATGATCCACATGAGGAAAAGAGCTTTATAAAGTGAATTAAAATGTTTTATCGCACATAGAAATGGATCTATAAAGTGATAAGGGTTTCTGAAGTAACTATACAAGATTCAAGATTTTTATTTGTCACATACATGGTTATATTAACAATAACTAAAAATTAACATCAAAAAAGTCCAAAGTCTCAAATATTTTTCAGTTTCAAATATCTGCTTCAAAAACCTGTGAATTTTTATCATTAGCATCCCATGTGCATTATCATATTTTTGCTCTATTGAGCAACAGCAAACAAAAATATGTTTGCTATTGTAACAATTAATTTATGAAAACGTTATTTCTCTAAACACATTCAAAACATCCAGTTTAATGTTTAAAAATGTTGTTTTTTTTCCTTCTTTCTTGGTTATGCAAACATCATGGGAACGTTACTTTTTACTTAACGTTCTGAAACAAGTAGTAAAATTTAAAAAAATGTTAGAGAAATATCCAACTAAAAAATGTTTGAAAACAGAAAATGTTTCATAATGTTTTTGTGTTAATGTTTTGAGAACATTATTAAAGACCAGATAACTTTTGAAAAAATATTAATGTCACTGGAGTTTGTTTCATAATTCACAAATTTTATAACACTAATACTGTTATTTTCCTGTTTATCACTTTGAAACAGTCTGTATTGTAAATAAATACATTGTTGTACTATAGAAATAAATGTATCTGGCTTGACTGTTGGATGAACGAGTTAACGTCATGAAACGACACTTCTGCACATTCAAGCAAGGGTCAACTATAGAATCAGGCTTGATTTGAACCAGAACAGCAATCAAGATGAATGCACTTCCACCGCAGGGATAATTAACACACCGGGGCCTGGAAGGAGAGTCAGGGAAATCATACACAATCACAGAAAAACTGAGAGAGTGATGAAGACACGGCTGATGTGCTGTAAAAAATTACCGTGAATTTAACGGTAAAAGACTGAAAAAATTCTACAGTAAAAACCTGTTAAATTGTTAACGGTAAATTTCCCTACTCTATACGGTGAAAAACTGTATTGGGCATTACATGATATTTTACAGTAGTATACCGTTTTTGGAAGTGAAAAAGATAATGTATAATTTTACAGTGTATAACCGCAAATTGACATTCCCAGAATTCACTGCGTTACATTTCAAATTTGATGTTTTTTTTTTTTTTTTTTTTTTTTAGTGTTTCTTAGTTTTTTCTTATCAGTTGTGTAAATTAGGGTTGTATGTTACACCTAATGTTGTTGAATGAATGTTTATTGGATTATTTCAGTTTCATGTGTGTTACCGTGATGGTGTGAATGACACTGTGCACCATCTCTATATGTTATTATTTAAAAGCTGCTTGTGATGGGCTTTGGTTCATCATGTGACTTTCTCATCACCACCTGCTTTTGGTGGTTATCAGTGTATAAAAAGTACAAAACAGATTTCAGTACTTCAGTAGGTAGGAATATTAACAGTATATCAGTTAAGGAAATTACGATATTTAACTGTAAATTTAAGTTAAAACCGTAAAAAAACAAAATTTTGCCACAATACACATTACAGCCGTGTTTACAGAGCTCATTTCCCACTTTCACTCCAGGGGTATTATAGATAAAAATAATACCCCTGGAATGAACATTTAAGTTTAATAAAGGACATAAAAGTAACATTGAAGTATCACAAAAGTAGTCAAAAGACCAAAATATAAGTCATTATTCTTCAAAAATTTGGAGTTTTGAAAACTGTAGCAGATTTGGTGGGAAAAGGCAACCTGAACGATTTGTTCTCAAACACGTGATTGATTCTCATGAACTTACCAAGTGGCCGTTTTCATTAAATAATGACTTAAAAGTGTGTATGAAGTTATCATATGGCTTCAGAAGACTTAGAATGTAGATATAGAGCACGTTTACAGTATTTATGGTGCTCTTAAATGTTTTTGAACGATGGAGAGTTGGATGTCACTTGGGATTTTTCTTTTGTGTTCGCCCAGAGGAATCAGAAATGATTCATGCACTGATAATCATGACACACTTGAATGAATCATATTGTACTTTTCATTTGTTATCAGATTAGCCGCTGATCATCTACTGTGACCAACAATACAGCCATAAAACCACTGCAAGAGTGATTTCATCTCTTAACCGTCATTCAGAAGAATTTAACTGTAGATGTTCATTTTTGAAAGGCTTTCATGTTTCATATTCCAGTCCCTGACGATGAGTGTCACATTCACTCTGGCTTTGACATTTAGACTTAAATGAGTAACACGTAACACATTTCAAAAGCGAGCCAGTTTTGCTGCTCTGGAGGAAATGCATGTTGTAAACTGATGCTTCAGCAAGTTAATTCTGCAAACCCGTCCCATGAATTGTATTATCGTCGTCATCATCACAGCTATCATTTACACTGCAACAGAGGGAACATGTTCACTAGACTGTATAAATATATAAATAAGTTTAAGTGTAGCAGGGACAGGAATGAAATATGGCATTCCCATTTCAATGCAAATGAAGAGGAGAATGAATGCAGCGAGAGCATCTCACCAGTGTTTCTGAGCTCCGAACACGCTCCTGTAGACGCAGGAAATTAGTGTCCGGGCCGCAAATGAAACTGTCTGTCAGCATGAATCCAGAGCCGAACGGAGGCGTCTTCCGCTCTTATCGCTGCCTTTGCATTGTGTACGGATGTTTATTTCAGATTGCACTTCTTTTAATGCAGAAATGAAACAGCGGGACGGTCGGGGTGAAGGAGAAACTCAGAGCTTCGCATGCCTTCTGATCAATGCTTTTCGTTATTCGTCGCTTCTGTTTAGACGTTTGCAGTCTGCCTGGTTCATTTGCAGGCGGAGACGTGTGGGTTCTGGTGTGGAAGTGTTGTGTTGTGTTGATTTGTGTGATAGATGATAGGAGCTTCTGTAGGTCTGGGAGACTGGCGCTGGGAGCTGGAGAGATCTCTCTCTCTCTCTCTCTCTCTCTCTCTCTCTCTCTCTCTCTCTCTCTCTCTCTCTCTCTCTGTGTGTGTATTCGATGCGGATGCGTTTGAGCGTCGCTGCTCATTCTGTGATTTCATGCAGTGTACTAAAGAAAAAAATTCTTTTTTTTTTAAATTTTGGAAGTAAATAAATGCAAAAATAGTTTGAAATTATACTGGTGTGAAATATATATTCAAAAATTTATATTTCATAGTTCTTTGTAATGTCTGTGTTTATATATATATATATATATATATATATATATATATATATATATATATATATATATATATAATATAAATATATATATATATATATATATATATATATATATATATATATATATATAAATATATATTATATATATATTAATATTGTTTTTTTTTTCTCAATATATATTCTGAACATTTTTTACTTAATTTTTTTTTTTTCCATTTTAAAAATTACTTTGATTAAAATCATCTGCCAAATGCATAAATGTATTAATAATGTAACATTAATGAGAATCAGGGTTATTATTAACTAAAAAAGAAACTAAAATAAATAAATAAGTTCATTAATTTAAATAAAATAAACATTAACTGAAAAAAAAATATATAAATAAATAAAAAATATTTTATTTCAGCTAGTTGCCAATGCAATATTTCTATTTTTGTGAGTTTAAGTACTAAAATAACTAAAACTAAATCTTAATAAAACTATCTAGCCATGTAAAAAAAAAAAAAAAAAAAAAAATTACAAACACACAACAAAATGACGAAAAATTGAAATTGAAAAATAAAGCCTAACTCAAAATATTAACAAAAACTATAACAGTATATTAATTTTATAAAACACAGTAGTGTAATATAAATACATTGTAAATTAATATATTTCTATTTATATTTATCTATCTAATATAAATTTTAATCTAATGTAAATATTTATGTAATATAAATGTATTTATATTATCTTTAATGGTAAAGTGCAATTTTGATATCATATTTAATGCAGTTTTTTATAGATGCATTTTAGTGCATTTTTCTAATCGTTAATTTTGCTTGATTGAGTAGAAGCGCCAAAATTAATAGATGCACATTGTTTTCAGATGCCAACATTTGCAAAATTAGACAAATGTATTGTACTGTTACTGTATTTATCTGTAGTCAACGTAACTCTATACAGCAGTGTTTTAGTGTGACATTATGTTAAATAAATGTATTTAGCACACGCTTTCACGCAAAATGGCTTGCACTGCATTGAAGGTATCCAGTCCATGCATTCCCTGCGATCTGAACCCATGAGCTGCCGGTCATAGATCCACTGTTTGAGATGCAGGACTGCCTGGAATCTCCTCATGCATGAGCATCTCTCAGGATTTTCCCTGTGCCTGTCATCAGATCAAGTCTAATCACTCTCAAAACACACAGCACGGCTCTGTCAGTTAAAGAGGACAGATTCAGGGAACCAGATGACTTCCGAAACGAATCCCGTCTGATGTGAACACACTGCTCTGTATTCTGAAGATCACAGTGGGTCGTGTTGCACTCTTCACCGACATCACGACAAGGGAATGAAATATGAAATGTTGTCATAATGAATCACTTAAATACTGAGTTTTATATATAGTTTTCAATGAGATGTTAGTATATTTTAAAAAATATATGCGCATATACACTATATATACACACACACTCTTGAGACTCTTTTTATATTAAAAATTTTTAAAAATAAAAAAAAATTTTTATTATGTGGTTTTGCCATTTTTATTAGTTTTATATTTTTTTCCTTTCTTAAATTATCTATAGTTTTTTTTTTCATTTAATTTTAGTACTTCACTTTAAACTTAACAAAAAAAAGATTAGATTAGATTAGATTCAACTTTATTGTCATTATGCAGAGTACAAGTACAGAGCTAATGAAATGCAGTTAGCATCTAAGAAGTGCAAGAATATAGTGTTTTATATACATATAAGTGCAGAGTAAGTGAAGCTATGATTTACAGAATGTACAGTGGGGTTGCTATATACAGTATTGAGCAGAGTATATACAGAATATAAATAGGAATGCAGTGTAGGATTGTAAGTACATTATGAACAGAGCAATGTAGGATTATATATACACATTATGAACAGCAGCAACGTGAGAACAGTGGTAATAAATACAGTTGGATGAGTGTGCAAAAGTATTGTTAGAATGAATTCTATGTAAAATAACAGTAGTGCAATTATGGTAAACTAGCTGAAATAAAATTATTTAAAATATAAATAAAAATTTTAAATGTAAAAAAAAAAAGTTTAGAATAAATTGTAAACATATATTATAATGTAGTTTTATTTTTTATTTTTTTTTACAGTAAGCCTGCTTTGAAATGATGCATTGAGAACTTTGAGAACTATATTGAGAAACTTGAGCTGTTTTTTGAAAGCGACCTTTGAAACACTTTGGGCTTCGGGATATTTACAAAACCTCATATTTATTAATTTTATAATTGATGCATTCATTTTTTTATTCCTAAATCAATGCAGTTTTATATCCTCAAACATTAACTAGGATTGAATGCGTCTCAAACACAGATCAAGCTGAACAGGAGCACATTGTTTTCAGATATAGTGTACTGTTACTGCATGTGTTCAGCAGAACTCACGGGTCCGTTTTGTGTTCTTCTGTTTCTGTTTGTTGAATCTCAACACACACCGCAGGTCCAAGCCTGATTGAGTCTAATTATGTATCTAAACCAACCAACTCGCTTCTCCGGCCAGCAGTATTGGTTTTCCTCAAATCTTACGGTCGCAGGGCCTGGTGTGTGACATAATGAAGTTCTGTCCAAGTTAATTCTCTGCCAGGTTTAATGGTGCATTCCGAGCCGCATTAGCAGCAGAGAAACGCTCCGCGGGGAATCAAGTGCAGCTCAGTGCATTAAAAGTTTGGACTCACCTGCTGTAATGGTTTCGGGGCTGCTGATTGGATGAGATGGGAACATTGGTGCTTAATGAAAGCCATCTAGAGCTGCCACCTGTGCAACAGTCCATTAAAAGAGTCTCATCGTCAGACTGCTGCTCATAACGCACCTCAAGTGTCACGAGAGCTTTGGTTTCTTATTCAGCATGCGATGAAGACTGTGTCTTTAAAGAGAAACACTTCAGCTTTTAAGAACTTGCGTTTAAATCCTTTGAGATTCAAGAAGTTAAATTGACACGAGTAGAATGACAGAATATTTGCTGAATTGCTGAAAATTTGTAATTTTTTTTTTTAATATACTGTGAATTCTGTCCACTTACTGTAAATGAAGTGTGTGCTATCCGCTCTCTACCGCCATCTGTGGCTGAAACATGACACTGCAGCTCTGAATATAAATGTGTTTGGAGGCTTATGGTCATAAATCAAGATAAATTAGTGCAGATTTTCATGTGTTTTGTGTAATGTAATTAATATTTAGTAGTGTACCTTTAAATGTAGACTTTACCCTCTCTTACAAAATATACTGGCAAACATTTGCTGAAATTTGTCTCACATTTGTCGTCTATGATTACAGCAGTAGTAATTTTATTTAGTAATTTTTAGTAATATATATATATATATATATATATATATATATATATATATATATATATATATATATATATATATATATATATATATATATTAGAATCGATACACTATCATTTAATTTGTTTTATATATTTTATATTTTCATTTTCATGTAAAGTTTTATTCATTTTGATGTTTTGCCATTTTTTAAATAATTTTTTATTTCAGTTTTCATTATTGTAGTACTAAATGCTTTGAAAACTAGTTGAAATATTTTTTATTTTATTTAATTTTAGTCAACATTTATTTTATTTTAAGTCATGATTTTTTTTATGGTTTTAGTTTAGTTTTTAACTGTAATAACGCGTAAGGAGTTACAGTAAGAGATTCTACGATATATATTTCTGTTCATCGTGTCAGCGATGTGTCATTTCATTCTTTGTATTTACTGAATTAAATATAAGTTCGAGTTTTAGTTATTTTAACACATAAAGTTAAACTAAATGAAAATGAGAAATGTTGAATTGGCAACTAGCTGAAACAAATTAAATGTTTTTTTAATACTTTATTTATTCCAGTTAATCTTTATTTAATTTCAAGTAGCTGAAATGTTATATATATATATATATATATATATATATATATATATATATATATAACAGAATATATATATATATATATATATAAAAAATGTAACTATAATAACCCTGGGTTCTGAAGAGACGTGGATGAGATGATGAACAGACTTAAATCAGGCTTTTATTCACACACAAACATGATCATCACACATCAGATACAAACAGATGCTCAAACGTAACATCAGCATTTCTGTTTCAAAGATGAATGGAAGTCAATCCGAACACCATCTTCAAGAATTGGCTAAAAACACATCTCTTCAATCTATATTTGACCCTCTAACTCTAGCACTCTCTATTCGAATTCTATTCTTAAAAAAAAAGACTTGCACTATATTCATTTACTAACTGCTTGTTGTCTTTAAAAAAAAATAAAAATAAACATAAGCTTCTCTAATCTTTTTGTATTTGGTCTAATTGTTTTCTTTTTATGTATTATACAGTTAACAAAACCAAAAAAAAAAAAAAAAGTAAATTTTGAAATATCAAAAAACCCTTGCTTGATGTATTGCGTTAAGCTAACTGAGACTTGTCATAGCTCTTGCATATCATTGCTCTGTTGTTGATGTGATTGCTTCCATTAATAAAAGCATCTGCTAAATGACTAAATACAGTATACAAGCTTTGAACAACGTGAGTGTAAGTAAACGATTTTCTGGTGAACTGTCACTTTAAGTTCTACAGCAGCGTGTGTATGCAGCTGATTCTGCTCTTCTAAAGTGTGTGTGTGTGTGTGTGTGTGTGTGTGTGTGTGTGTGTGTGTGTGTGTGTGTGTGTGTGTGTGTATGTATGTGTATATGTATATGTATGTATATGTATGTGTATGTATGTGTGTGTGTGTGTGTGTGTGTGTGTATGTATGTTTTCAGGTCGAGGCTCAACTATCAACAAAAGCAATAAACAATATCAAAACTGACCCAAACTTCCATCAATTCATAACGGACTGAAAGTAAAACACGGATAGTAAAACTTTACATTTTGATATTTCATGTGATTCCCGTGTGCATGAGGGAAAGCGTATGATGACCGACTGACTGTACGTTACACGACTGACCCACTGATCTCCAAAGCCTGCCCGTCTCTTGTCAAACTCGCCGTGTACCGTCTGAGAGCGTCTGTCGACTCAGACACGGCCAGCTGCAACTCATTACCCACTGTATTTTAAAATCCTGTGTTTTTTTTATTTTTTATGATGTTTTAAAGTACTTTGAATATTGCATATATTGGAAGTCCAAATGTATCAGAATAATTGGAGGCCTTACTGCAAACATGTTGTGCCTGTCTTTTATTACATATATAAATTAAAATGGCCTAGAACTCCCAGAAACTACCTTCACAACACTCTCATCACTCTCTGCCTCCAAAGCCTAAAAACAGGAATGCATGCAGTCTTTCAGATTATTACACTACTGGTCATTTTAATGTTTTTTAGTCTCTTCTGCTCACCAAGGCTGCATTTATTTGATCAAAATATAGTAAAAACAGTGAAATATTATTATAAATTAAAACAGCTGTTTTCTGTGTGAATATCTGTTAAACTGTAATTTATTTCTGTGATGCGCAGCTGTATTTTCAGCATCATTACTCCAGTCTTCAGTGTCACATGATCTTCAGAAATCATTCTAATATGATGATTTACTGCTCAAGAAACATTTCTGACAAACAAACATTATTATCAATGTTGGAAACAGTTGTGCTGCACAATATTTTGTGGAAACTATGATACATTTTTATTTTTCAGGATTCACAGATGAATAGAAAGTTCAAAAGAACAGCATTTATTTGAAATAAATGCTACTTATACTGTATACCAACATAATCACACATAAGAACATCAAAAATAAATATAATCCACCTCCAGTAGTTCTGAGGGTCAAGTAAAGAGAAAGAGAAGTGTTCTCCAGTAGTTCTGAGG
This sequence comes from Cyprinus carpio, assembly GCF_018340385.1. NCBI lineage: Eukaryota > Metazoa > Chordata > Actinopteri > Cypriniformes > Cyprinidae > Cyprinus > Cyprinus carpio. Next base: position 3,360,530 of record NC_056589.1, on the reverse strand, counting down.
GTCAAGGGCAAAATCAAGCCTTCATTTAAATGCAGTTCATTTAAAACAGCCGGAATACTCAGTTTGGCCATGAATTTCATCAGAACTGATCAGCTCAGCTTGAAGAAGCGGTCTGTGTTTATTTTGAGAAGCTAATGTCCAGAGATGCTTCAGCCTTGGCTTCTATTTCCATTTGAGTTTTGAAGAATTATTTTGGAGATGAGAAGACAATAAGTGATACAACAATACCATCCTAATATAAAACTCAAAATATCTATGTCAGCGGTTTCAAGAATAAGTGATGCAATCATTTCATCCTACTATAAACCAAAAATTATAAATGTTTATTTTTAATAAAAAAACAACAACTTATGTATTTATTATTTTTATTAAATGTTTATTTTTAATATAATAATAATAATAATATAATGCAATAAAATTAATTGTTTTTAATAATATAATAAAAAAAACACACTAAAACATTTCCCATTACAATAATAATAATGCAATAAAAATAACACATTTAATCATGTCCCCTGACCCATATATAATTATTTTTCAATTGAAATGTTTCATGCTTGAGGCACCAAAAGCACTTATCACTTTTTTCATAACCCTTTTTTCGTAAGAAAAGAGCAAGCAATCAATAAAACAAGCTGAGGTGAGTAAAGACTGAACTGAAAAAGCAGCACATGAGCTGCTTTTATGAGATGCACCATGTTTAAAAATAGCAGCTGGACTCCTGGCTGTCTGACCTCTCTTAAGGTAAAGAGTTCGGTGTCTTTCAGAGATGTGCTTCTTCTTTCATGCTAGATGCAGTACTCTTCGGGATCATCGTGTGCACTGATATTAATGCTGAACTGCCACTTCCATGAACCACAACACTTACAAACATCTCTCTGTTTACTCTCCAGCCTTTGGCAATGGACTGCCATATCGGAGAATTCAGTGTTAAATCTGAGCTTGCTATTAGAACTGTCTTGATGTTACAAGGATGAAAGTTTTGTATGGAATCCAAAGCATATCCAACCTACTTTGCTAGTAATCATGATCATTATTTTGTGATATTTTGTTGGTTGATGCATTTAATATTTATGTTGGTGAGCAACTTTGAGTCATGCAAATTGCACAAAAATAGTTCTGTATCTGGTTGATGGTGTTAAGTATTGCATCACTGTTTTAAATCAAACCCTCAAACAAATCAGATTTACTTAACGCCTCATCAATATTTTAACATCTGCATCTGCATAGTCAGCTATGAGCATGATGCAGCTGAATTGATTTTTCCATGCTAGATCCTATAATTTGGAAATACAGCTGGCACATGCAATATGTTGACATTATTAATAAATGCATATTATTAATAAATGCAATGAGAGGTGTGTGAACTGCAGTAAATGCAAAGCAAACGAATCCAGCCAATCAGTGCAAGAACGAGACGCCGACGGCGAACACTAGTGGCGTGTGTGCATTGCTTTTGGCAGTTTGTGTTCATGGAAAAATCTGTTTTTCATACTAATTAATCTAGCTTTTGCTTTGAATTTATAATCCTAAAGAGAATATGAAAAAATACACAGATTCAAGATTCATTAATGGTCCTCTGGAACCGGTGCTCTCGAATTCAGAAGCGTTTGAATTTACTTTCTTTGTACCTGACTGACTAAAGAAATAATGCAACACAAAAAATGTGCATGATTATATTATGATAAAAATGAGTAAATATGGCACTGTGTGTTGTTAGCATGCAGGGTTTTCAGTCAACAGCTCTCAGTCAGAATTCATATTCATGCACAAACACAAAGTGAAGAGAAGAGAGGAAGATAACGTTTACTTGTGCTTTATTTTCAGCGGCGCTTGAGCAGTCCGGCCCTAATTAAAGCGTTCCGGTCCACGGCACGCCAGACAAGATGCCAACCAGAGGCTATTTCATTTCCTCCGGTCTGTTTAGACTGTGATTACAGCTGTTCACAATGGGCAAGAAAAGAAAACAGCAATAAGAAGAGTGGCGTCTGAAGGAGGGTTATGGAGATACTGTGGCTCTATATGGGCTCAGGACACTGTATTTGATCCTGTCCTACACACAACAGTAATGAGGATGGAGTGGCATGAGCAAATAATGACAGAATTTTAATTTTGAACTTTTACGCTAAGACTGATGGAACCGAACGGGGAAAAATCAGTGTCATGGGTCGTCTTCTCTTGAAAATCTGAACTTATGCACTCTCAGAAAAAAAGGTACAAAAGCTTTCAGTGGGGCAGTACCTTTTCAAAAGACACACCTTTGTACCTAAACAGTCCATATTGGTACCTAAAAGGTACAAAAGTGTACCTTTTGAAAAAGGTACCACCCCAGTGACAGATTTCGTACCATTTTTTTTTTTTTTTTTTTTTTTTCTGAGAGTGTGACAGACATCAAAAACATTGTGTGTGCAGCTGAGGAGATGCCAAGAAATCTGGATGAGAAATTTTGATTTAAAAATAGTTACATCTGCAATCATTATAGCTCCAGTTCCACCTGCTGCTTTTTGTATGTCTGTTTACTCATGAAAAAAATGTGCATTATTTAAAGGGAAAGGTCACAAAAAATAATAATAATAAAAAAAGAAAGAACATTCTGAAAATATTCACCTCTGCTGGAGCTGTTGCTTACAATATGGTGGGATTAATTATTTAATTTTATGACTTTTGTTGAACTTTACAGGTTCTCAGGTTGGAGAGGAACATATGAAGCTAATATTATATATACACTACCAGTCAAAAGTTTGGGATCAGAACAATATTTTATGTTTTTTACAGGAGTTTCTTCTGCTCATCAAGGCCGCATTTATTAGATCAAAAATACAGGAAAAAATTTAATATTGTGAAATATTATTGTGATGTAAAATAGCGTTTTTCTATTTTAATATACATTAAAATCTAATTTATTCCTGTGATAATAAAGTTGAATTTTCAGCATCATTACTCCAGTCTTCAGTGTCACATGATCCTTCTAATATGATGATTTATTATCAGTGCTGCAAACTGTTGTGCTGCTTAATATTTTTTTGGAACCTGTGATACTTTTTTTCAGGATTCTTTGATGAATAAAAAGATAAAAAAGCAGAGCATTTATTCAAAATATAAATCTTTTCTAACAATATACACTACAGTTCAAAAGTTTGGGGTCAGTACATTTTTATTCTTTATTTTTTTTAAAGAAATTTCAGCAAGGATGTGTTAAATTGATTTTGTATTGTTAGAAAAGATTTATATTTTGAATGAATGCTGTTCTTTTTAACTTTTTATTCATTAAAGAATTCAGAAAAAGGTACTGCAGTATTGGCAGCACAACTGTTGCCAAGATTGATAATTCTAATAATAAATCAGCATATTATAATGATTTCTCAAGGATCATGTGACACTTTATACTGGAGTAATGGCTGATGGAAATTCAGCTGCGCATCACAGAAATAAATTTTATTTTAAAGGAAATTAAAATAGAAAACAATATTTTATATTGTAATAACATTTTGCAAGATTACTTTTTTTTTATCAAATAAATGCAGCATTGATGAGCATAAAAGATTTTTTATTTAAAAAAAAAACATTACATGTCTTACTGATCCCAAACTTTTGACCAGTAGTGTGTGTGTGTGTATATATATATATAAAGACTTTAAATTGTAGTCAATTCTTCACACAAATCTATCACATGAATTCATATGAAAGTCATATTATGAAGTTTTATGGTGTTTGTTTGCCTCATGTAGTACTGTTCACTTTCAATATATGCCCAAGAATGGCAATCATTTCTCTTGTTTTCTACCGTAAGGGTTCGGATCAACATGAGGAAGAGTAAATGTTTTTTTTTGTCTTTTCATCTTATACTCTAAAAAATGCAGGGTTGTTTTATCCCAACTTTGGGACAAATATGGACTGTTGGGTTAAATGTTTACATTACATTTTTAACCCAAAAGTTGGGTTCGTCCATATTTGACCCAAAGTTGGTTTGAAACATGAAAGTCATATTCTGATATTTTAAGGTGTTTGTTTGAGTTACAGTGCCTATTCACTTTCATTATCCGGAAAAGAATGGGTGAGTAAATGACGACAGAGTTTCAGTAGCAGCGGAATTCATGATGGGAATTATATAAAGAGCAGTGAATTTACCCCACGGTTTCATCCCTTCACACAGCCATTCATCCATTATTCAAGGTGTATTCATGTGCAAATAATGAAACTCTGAAGAGTTGCTATTAGCTCGCTGTTTGCACAAAATACCCCCCTCCCAACCTTTCTGCCCCAATCACAATATGCGCTTGCACCATTATACATGATTAATTATCTGCCTATAATAGGGCCCAATATTGGGTTGTGGTAATTAAAAGATAATGATGAGCCAATGTGAGCTTACGAATAAAGATGTGGTATCTCAGCAGCACGTCTCCTGTAGAAATCAGAGCGATTTTGGTATCGGGTTTCTTTACACCTGATATTAAGATCCTGGCAGAGCTCAAGTGAGACAGGTTTACGTTGGTAGAAACACGAGATGATCGTTAATGGTAGTCGTTAACGAGGCCAGTGATACAGTGACACAGTGATTGAATCAGTTCAGTGAATCTATTAAACATCATGTAAAACGCCTCCTCCAAACCATCCAACCCCTGTGAAGAATAAATAAATAATAATGTGTAAAGTGTCTCTATTGTAGGTAGCGATGCTTCTGAATGAGATTGACCAGGACAGAGTCATGTGGCGTTTTTACAATCGACAAATGAAGTGTGACGGGTAATCACACAGCGTCTGAGTCCAGTCGGGCGAAAGCTTATTAATATCACAGTTTGACCACAGATGATTGGACTCATTACCCAACATGCCACACCTCGAATGAGAAATGATTGCAAAGCACATCCACTTCCGCTTGCCATTGGTTGTGTTTGGCTTTCTCTGTCGAATTAGAGAGATACTGTAAGATCATCCATGCTTTGTGTTCTCTGAGGATTTATGATTTAACAGTTTTAAGTGAGACTTCCAGTGCACTTGTTGTAGGGACTACGTGAGACTTATGAGCAGCACACGTTGAAAGTAATTAAAACACCAACTATTTTTCAACAAATCTGGGTGAAAACTGCATAAAACAGCAACTTGCACTCTGGAATGTAGCAGCAAGCTTATATTAGAAAACTGGCAAGACATATATAATTTACCGTACATTATATATAGTTTTTTATTTTTTTTTATAAATACTTCTACATTGCTACAAAAACTGCATTTACTTATTTTCTGTTCATCAGAAATAATAGGAAATTAGTAAATGCTTTCTATTCATCAGAAACAATAATAATCAGAAAGTAGCGAATCATCATATTAGAATGATTTCTGAAGATCATGTGACACTGAAGACTGGAGTAATGATGCTGAAAATACAGCTGTGCATCACAGAAATAAATTACAGCTTACAATATATTCACATAGAAAACAGCTGTTTTAAATGAAAATAATATTTCACAATTTTACAGTTTTTACTGTATTTTTGATCAAATAGATGCAGCCTTGGTGACTGCATTTAACCAAACTTTTGAACGGTAGTGTTTATATCTCAGTGATATGATGCAAATTTTACCTTTCTAACTAGTTAGGAAATAAATCAAACACACATGCATACTTAATTCTAATATTTCCTAAAAATCTCCTCAGGGAGGCAGTATCAGTGCTTGGTGTTTTAGAGTTAAATGTCTTGCTGTTTCTTGTCTGTTGTCTGATTCAGACCAGCAACCTTTCCAGCCTGAGCTTTAGCTGTTTCCCTGCGCCTGCCATCCCAGCAAACCGTCCCTTCGGGAGGAGAGCATTGGCTTTGGCTCAGGCATTAAAACAAGAAGGAAATAGGTTTGAGAATTCAAGCTTGTTAGTCGGCCGTTTGAAACGAGGCCACTGCAGCTTTACAGTATTTGACCATCACAGCCACTGACAAACAACAATGACGCTCCCGCAATAGTCAGAGCATTAGGAGGAGACATAAAAAGACACTTAGGTGAAGTGTTATTTTCTCATAATGTGAAGATAAACGCAGGCGATACGGAGAGGATGGAAATGATCAGGCTGAGCGTGAGCCCGAGGGCAGCACGGCTTTTGGTCTGCGTTCAGCTTTCGGGAGGGAAATCTACCCAGAAATGGCCCCAATTTCCACTTTTTAATCTTCTTTTCTCGCTCCACAGACTATAGATTGATTCCTTTTCGCCATCAATCCATTTTGGTTCAGCTCATGGTTCTCCACTCGCTAATGATGATGGCTGCTATATTTAGTGAGAGAAAGCCTGTTTATTTTTCCTCCTAAGCAACAGAGATTAAAACGTTTGATGGAAAGGGTGTCGACCATCATTTTATGGCATTCTCACAAGTAAATAACCAACTATTGTGGACCATGAAGTGAAAAAAAAAAATAAAAAAAACATTCTTTATCATAATTAGAACAAAAATGAAAATCATAAAAAAAATCTAATTTTAATTTAGTTACAATTTTAATTTAAATGATATATTTATGTATTAAAATAGCAATAAATATTGATATATATAAACTATTAAAAATAACAAAATTGAAAATGCAAAATAAATTGGGAAAAAAGAACATAAAAATTAAAAAAAAAAAAAAGTGGATAAAAAGATTGAATCACTTTGGTAATAATATAAAGAGAAATGTATATTATTAAGCAATTTTTTGTAGGCTGGTCATTATTGATCGGGAACAAAAAAAAAAAAAAAAAAAAAAAAAAAAAAAATGAAAAAGTAAAAAAAAAAAAAAAAAAAAAAAAAAAAAAAAAAAAAAAAATGATCCAATCATTAACTAGCGTTTTTGGGAAGACAAAGTCCTTTCTGGCTCTGAAAATGACCGGAACACAACATGAGGGTTAAGATCTCATTACTGGTCCAATAAAATACACAACCTTATGTAAATGTGATGCTCAACAACAAATATTTGACAAAAACAATATTTTAGTCTAAATTATTTCACTCATTTGATGTTCTGTGATCATATCTGATGAAAAAAGAGTTTAATGACTTAATCTAAAGAAAAACATTTAATCTGAAGTGTTCAAGAAAGAAAACAGCCTCTTTAAAGTGCCCTTTGTCCCTCACATCAAATCTTGTCTTAAATATGCTTCGGGATTTTATATCAAACTCGCCTGTGGCCTTAATCAACCTGTTCGTTCCCACCATCAGGTTTTCCTGCAGTCCAGAGATCAGCACAGTCCTAATCTGAACCGGTCCAGAGTCTTTAAACATTTATATTCAAACATCACCTCAAACACATTTCTCTGAGGCTTGGAAAGCTCAGCACTCTCTGATACAGTAACCGAAGCCACGAACAGCTGGCCTACTGACGCCATCTTTGACAGAGCATTGTGGGAAATGAATGAACTGTGTTAGAAAAAGGTATTTTTTGCTGTGTGTGGCAAGACCTACAGTCATCACCTCAGAAACATATTGTAGACTGGTATCATATTATTTTAATGTATATAGTCATAATTATAAACACACTGGGTTCTATTGCAAATCATTTTTTGAAAAATGTTTCAAAGATTTGAAAACTGGTTTGAACGCGCTGGTGAGTGTCAAACATGCATAAAACACCTCATACAAACCAACTGCAAATGTTTTATTGAAAGTGTGATCTCTTAAATGCAATTAACAAATCAAACTCCATTTAAATGGGAATAATAATTGTTTTATTACTTTGCCCTGATAGCACATGTACATCTCAGAGACGTCTATTTGATGTCTGCAAGACATGTTTTTTAGAGTGTTTGCTCATCTGCAATACGTCTATAGGATACGGTTCAGTTTCCTATCAGATGTCAAATAGACGTTTAGAAGATGTCTTTAAGATGTTAATGATTTAGAATGCATGTGAAACTGACGTCTTAAAGACATCTAACAGATGTTTGCACACAGCAGATGCTTTCCAGATGAAGTGATCTTTAACAGACCTTACAAAAAAGAAGTTTATACAAGTGTGATATTAGTATACTTCTTTTAAACTAAAAATAGGAAAGTATGCTTTTAGTTTACTTTTTATGTACTTCTCAGAAATGGGTTTCATGTACTCCTCAGAAATATACTTAAAATTACATTTAAGTATACTTGACTTATACTTACACAGTCTAAATATATTTGAGCTATACTTGTGATCCTAGAATCTGTGTTTTCATTGTTATACAGTAGAGGGCGCTAGTACACATCTTCTGTACAGAATTTCCAAAAAAAAACACAAGTGAAGAAGAAAAAGAAACAACAGATACTAACACTTGTAACACAATCATCTGACGTGAAACAGCATCAGTACTGTAACGTTGTGGAATAAAATGTCGACCGATGAGGAGGTAATAATTTCAGTCAAGCTTTGGGGTGTTGATCGACTCCATCTACGTTTTGATTATCATTCTGAATCAAATTCATAGTCTTTTTTCAGTTTTTTTTTTCAAAATGTTATTTCTTTATTTTTTTATGAAACTTACCCACATTGAAGTGTTTAAAAAAGAATGCATGAAGCAAGAATAAAATGTTTTTGTTTACAAGCAGATACCCTGTTCTTTCTTTGGATGTTTTGTATGTTCAGATATTCATATAACAAAATATATACAAATTAAAACCTAAATAGGGACATAGTAGTATACTTTAAGTATGATGTAAAGTTCACTTAAAGAAACCTTATGAGTATACTTGCAGTATAAAACTACTAAACAAATAGTTTACTGAGAGTATACTTCAAAGTGTACAAAGTATTTAATTAGTAAACTATCAGTATACCAATGAGTTCACTTTTAGTATAATTGCAGTACAAACTACAAACATAGAGGTAAACTAGTTGTGTACTCAAAGTTTGATACTGTTATACTTAAAGTCTACTTAAAATATATACTTTTATATACTAGAAAGTGGGCCAATTTAGTCCCAAGAAGTATTGAAACAGTACACTTACAAGTATACTACTAGAACACTGATATTTGTATAATTCCTACATAAAGTATACTTAAAAATATACTTGAACTTTACTTAAGTATACTTAATAAAATAAACTTATACTACTTTTTAGTAAGAGAGACCTCTTGCAGACGTACTTGTGCTGTATGGGTAGGTAATGTAGAGCTTGGTTAATCAAGCCAATAGGAGACTATGATAACTACTGCTCTTCCTTTTATTATGCAAATATTCTAATGTCTGCAAATATTTAGAATACTTAATTTTAGTCTGTGACTGATTCCAAATTACATGACAAAAAAATGTAGTTAGTAACGTAATCCGTTTTTGTTAATATAATCAGACAACTTTTTGATTACTTTTGACTTATCACATTGATTTAAACAGGATAATCTTGTACCAAATTGGTATAACAATACAAAGAGAAAGAAAATATATTCCATTCGTTGTTATCACAAGGTTTGAATGAATTATGAATAATTTACTTCTAATTGAGTGAATAATATAAAATCAATAAAAAGTAACTGTAGTCTGATTAAAAGTATTTCAAAAATGTAATATCTAATCACAAGTACTTAATTTTTGAGAGTGAAGAAGGTGCCTGTGTGTTTGTGGTTTGTGAGATTACTGAGCTATAATAATTAAAATAGGTCTTAATGACGCAGGCTGAGATGATTCCCCGCTGACTTGCACAGGATAAATATTTAATTATTCACTCTAATTATAATGAGAATCCAATGTGCCAACCACTTCCTCGTCCTGCTTCAAACAGGGATCTGTTAACCTATAGACTGTGTGTTCTAGAGGAGATGACACCAATCAACCGATGTCCTACTGATGCAGTTATCTGCTATTACACCGAGTGGATGAAGTGAAGGAGAGCTGGTCTTCCTGATCATCTCACCCTGCATCAAAAAAATAGTAGCACATACCAAAAAAAAATTAAAATCAAGCATAAGTCAGGTTCTGGAGGGAAGGAGGAACTACTGTCTTTAAGAGCCTCTTTAAATGTCATTTACAGCTTAAAACAGCACACAAGTCAGAGTAAAACCTTATTATAGCTTCAGTTCAGAATACTGATAACAAATATAGTATAGTTAGTGGTACTTATTGTGAAAAAGGTACACTTTAGCATATTACAAAATACACGTATAAAAATGTATTAAAAGTTGAACTTTTAAATTTTTCTGACCCACTTTAGTAGGACTCCACTACATCTTTTATCCAAAAACATTCTTGTAATGTCTTCAAAACATGGATAAAGTTGCACTGACAAGCATTTATGATCAACTAAAATGTCATTTCTGTTCACAATTACGTCATGTTTTTATATTTGTATTTGTAATTCAACATTTGAAATGAAGTTGCATTCATTTAAAATGAAAACATTAACTCTAAATGTAACATTGAGTAACACTACAGTTACAATTATAAACAAATACTGTACATGTGCTTTAGTATTAGTCAACACATTAAAATAGGACATTATTACAATCTGCATGGGTTCTTACGTGTGTTAAATACACTCAAATAGCCTTTTATTTAATGAATATTATATAGTATATTCAAGTACAGTTATTATTTACTTTTAAGATGTGAAGTACGCTACAAGTGCACATTTAATACAACTAACCACACTTCTTTTTGACGAGGCGCTGTACCATTCAAATGTAAAAAACAAATATATACAAAATATAAAATATAAATTTTTACAATATTTTATTTTAAAGTGCACAAATGACTGCTTTGTTAATGTCAATGATGTATTAAAGCGTAACCCAAGTGCGTTTTCCAGTGCAGTGTTTCATGCATCCTCTAGAAGACAAAACCCAGACTAACAAATGGAGGAGAAGCAGAAAAAGAGCAGTTTGTGGACAGTTATGTAAACATATTAGTCAAGTTGTTTCAGCCGCCTTGCTGCTTCCGCCCAGGGACAACACACACACACACACACACACACACACACACACACACACACACACACACACACACACACACACACACACACACACACACACACACACACACACACACACACACACACACAGAGAGGACTGCTGTGAAATCCCAGCTCAATTTCTTCTCTTTCAGCCGTGTGGACATCAGAGGAGGTGAAGATCAATATGACACATTCTAGCATCATTATTACAATTTATATCCTCAGCGGCTCCCGGCCTCTTTAATCACAGGGTTGTGCCCTGCCTGACTGCCTCGTCTTCTTTTAAAACCCCCTTAAAGCTGCTATCTGATTTTTGTCCAGGTGTCCAGTTCTTAATTAGCTGACGCTGCGAAAGTGGAGACCTCATCAACACTGAGGGTCCGGAGAACAGATGGGAGGCTGACGTAACGACTCAGTGCTCAGTAAGACTCACAACGATTACCTGCAAGAGGCCCGAGAAAAACATATACATTTATAATTTCAGGAAGTTCTGAAGGATACTAGCTTGAGATCATTTATCATTCATTATTTCACTGAAGTAAGTTGTTCTTCATAATTTGTAAAAGTCACAGAAGAGGGCGTTTATGTAATATAAATAAAAAAGAATGCGCCAGCACTTAATCAACACGTCAAGAGAGCGATGATATGTGACAAAATATCACTCTCATTAAAAAACTGAAACTGGCAAGCAGTTCAACTTACGGTCTGCACAATGTCTGTAGTTTTGTTTCATCCATAAGATTATTTTGCAAGGAAAGGATATTCTACTTTCTCTGAGAGAAACTCATTGCTCAGCTGTGTGCCATGATGGTAAGACATAATGTAAAATATGCTTAAAAGAAACTGCATCACTACATTTTATTGTATATACCATCCATATATATATATATATATATATATATATATATATATATACTATACAGTATATTGTGGGTTTATTGCACATTTTTGCCATTTTTGTGGCATTTGAGGATGCACTAGAATAAGTTTTGGATCTGAATGGTACAGAACAAGCCGGATTCGTAATGATTTAATAAACTATAGCTTTTGAGATATTTGAGATATCAACACAATGCATTTCAGCATGAGACATTTCTAGGGATGTGTAATTAATTTTTTTATTTTATTTTAATTTGCAAACAAAGAAGATTCTGTTTCACATGAATTTTAGGCATTATGTGTCTGCATGAGTGCCATGGTAAGATGTGATTTATTATATTTTAGTGGGGTTAATGCATTTACATTATTTTTATCATTATTGTACTCAATGTTTCATGAAGCTCCTATGAAATTTGAGGATTATGAGGTTCGGGGTGCATTGAAATAAGGATCGAATCGATGCAGATTAGTACCAGAAGAAGCCAGATGTGTAGACAAATCCATGCTATTTAATTCAGACATGACTTTACAAAAAATATGCACACTTTTCAGAATCTGGTTCAGGCTTGATTTGAAGCAGAACAAGCTGAATGAGTTTGTCTAGTCCTGTAGTGAGTTTTAGTCGTCTAGTTAACCAGCCTCTGCATGGCTAGAGTAGACAGACAGTCGGCCACATCTCCTCCATTATCTCTGTTTAGGTTCTGATCCGCTCCACGGAGCTCGGGCGGTTTAATGAAGCGTTGGCAGCGGCGGTCACCGTCAGCCATTCATTCGCTCAGCACAGAGTTATTATGTGAGGTGCACATGAAATCTGTGTAATATCTGCCGCTCTGCAGTTACAGTGAGACGCCTGATAACTCGCATAATAACCAGATTAGCAATATGTCACACTAAGCTGTTGGCAAAAGGCTGGGGAATTGGGAAGATTCTCCATTCCTACGGAAATGAGGAGGCTTTAAATAGAAAACGTTGGAACTCAATTTGTCTTGTGTTAAGGCTGAGGATTGTATGTCTCTCGTGAAGCAGGCTCATTTATCGACTCGACTCGGCACTGTTCATCTGCCGTTCGAAGGACTGAAATGGTCATCTCTATGTTTTATTTGCTTCAGGGTTTCTGCAGCACTTAAAAAGGTCATAAAACTGTTAATCTGCCCTTCCACGAGTTAGGTTCCTAAATTGGAGCAGAACGTCCTCAGTTCATGAAGTCATGGCATTAAATGATGCATGCATTGCAAAAAATGAATATCTTTGTCAGTATTTTTGTCTCTTTTGTTCGTCCTTGAATTAAGATACATTTACTTGAGATGCAAAATTAATTTTATTTATTTATTTTTAAGAAATGGAAAAAGAAAATGAGTGAGTTTATCTAAAAAATAAAAAAAAACCCTAGGGGTGTCATAGGGGTATCAAACTTGTTTTCCCTTGATTTTTCTGAGTAGATATTTGTCCTTTTTTGTTTTATCATAATTCACTTAATTTTTAATAAATTTCTAAATAAATTTCTAAATAAATAAATAAATGCCTTTTCAGGTTTTCTGTAGGGCTTAAAAAGGTCTTAATTCGCCCTTCCACAAAAATGAAAGCCTCAAAAAGGTATTAAATTGGAGCTTAAATTTATAAAATCATGACATTAAATATTGCATGCAAAAAATAATTATTTTATATATATAAATAATAATAATAATAATAAATAAATAAATATCTTACATTTTCTTTTTGTTTTCCAGTGCAAATATTTAAACATCCTTAAAACAAGATACGTTTACTTGAGATGCAGCATAAATCAAAGAAGTCTTGTTTTCTGAGAAATTGAACAAAATCAAGTGAGTTTATCTCTAAAAAGAACAAGTATCTGCTAATGAAGTATGAAAACTTGTTTTCACTTCTCAAGTAAATATTTCTTGATTTAAGAATCTTTAGATCTGCACTGGAACACAAGACAAGTGTACTGTAAATCAGAATCTACAGTAAAAGTTATTTTCATATTCTAGTTAAGCTATTTTTTGGTAAATTTAATTAAAAAGAAATTGATTTGAAATTTGTGTTGCTATTATAACTCGTGTGCTTATTTACATTTCCATACACTTAGAGAACACATTGAAGTATTGTGTTTAATTCAGCTTATTCCTTACGTTTTCTTTCATCGGTCCAAAAAAGGTTTTTAAAAAGTCTTAAATGTACCTTCACAAAACTTGCAGAAACCCTCTTGCTTCTACATGAACTTGTGAGAAACAAAATGAATCGCTCTTTGTTCCGATACCCTTAATAATGTGGATGTTTTAGTGTCAATGCAAAGGCCACAGACAGCCTGCGTTTCAATTTCAGGATATTTTTGTCCTCAGAACAAAGCTGCGGTGGTTTTTGACCTGCAATAAGAAAAACAGCTCCATTTTGAATGCCGAAACAAACAGTCAGCCTCAGAATTAGATGCTAGTTGGAGCTCTGCAATTTGAAAAAGTAATTACCTTGATGTTTGTAGCGAGGATATTTGCCACATGGAAATTGCCACCCTTTATATGAATGACCCCTGTGAGGCTGTTATCGCCGGCGACTCGTTCACACTTTAAATAATTCTCATTACCCAGCTGCCAAAGTCACAGGTTATTTGAACGTGAGAATATATGCTACACGGCTAGTGCTAAGAGCTGTCCGATTTGTCTCTCACTTCCCTGGGACGTTAGATTAGAGTTAATTACATAAAACTACAAGTTTGAACTCTTGCCAGCGCTTTTTTAATCTGGATTAAAGGTGTGATCACACACGTAAGGTCGACTCTCGTTCAGTTCAAGCCGTTAAACGACTCAAAACTGCTGCTGTTGCTCTAATGAATGCGTATCCAGACTCTACTGAACATTTCTCTCCAAACTTTGCTGAGATACAACAAATATTTGCTAATGGATGCAGAAGTTAGTCTATTGTATTTCGTATCTGGAGACTGACTAACACAAATTGCTAATTGTACTCTAAATACTGCCATCATTAATTAAGCATAGAGCTGATTTTGTTTGTTATTTGAAATTCAATAGATCCGACAGCTAGAACGCACTGTTTAATGCTCATACAATAGCTGCTTATCGTTTGCTTTAGTTTGCATGAACGTTAAACAAGTGGATAATACAAGAGAGCTGCATTTGTTACTTTATTTTTGCTCCTATATGAATTGTTTAACATAAATCTGGAGATGTTTTAGATATCACAATGTATGTCAGCATGCATGGGACACTTCTAGGACTGTCTAAATGTGTAAATAAGATTAGTTTGCAAGCAAAGGAGATGCTATTTTTTCATGAATTTTAGGCTTTTGAGAGAAACTCAATATGTGTCTATATATGTGCCATGGTTAGATGTGATTTATTATGTATTTTGTGGGATTATTGCACATTTTTGACGTTATTTGTATTATTATTGTGCTTCGTTATTGATGAAACTCTTGAAATTTGAGGCATATGAGATTTGGGATGCACTTAATTAGATTTGGGATCCAAATGCTGCAGATTTGTACAATAACAAGCTATAATTATAACATTTAATTACCAAATTTAAATCAAAACAATTAGAACATATTTTGAGAAAAAGTAAAAATTACGAGAATAAAGTCAAAATATTTGAGAGTGAAGTCAAAATTATGAGAATAAAGACAAAATAATTCAAAAACAATAAAAAAAATACAAAAAATAATTAAAATAAATTAGAAAAAAAGTCAAAAATATGAAAATAAAGTTGAAATATTTTGAGAATAAAGTCAAAATTATGAGAATAAAGTCGTAGCAATACGAGAATAAAGTCAAAATTACAAGAATAAAGTCGAAATATATTGATAATAAAGTTGAAATTATGAGAATAAAATTGAAATATTTTGAGAATAAAGTCAAAATTATGAGAATTAAGTCATAGCAATTACGAGATTAAAGTTATAATATTTTGAGACTATAGTCTATATTTTGCATGCATCTGATTTGAATATATGTGGGATTATTAGCAGAAATCATACCATGTGTCATAAACTCAAAGAGACAGTATGCATGGAAATAATATATCATGTCTTTGAATGCATTAATTTGTATAGCAAAAAAAAAAAAAACACACAAACCAAAAATTCAAATCAGACACCAATTACATCAAATTTCACAACTGTGTCAAATTATACCCAAAAATTCTTCATACAGTGGACTACCAGTAAAACTGATAACAACTTGGGACCAGAAATTATTCAGACACTTTGAATTGATCATGTTTTGCTTAAGTTTTATCTGACATCATCAAGATAAAATTCTCTAAACTAAAGAAAACCAACTACTATAAATATTTTATCACCGTTCTCTAAACTAAAGTGAATAAACTATGATAATGTGTGCAAGGTGTCTGAATAAATTTTGGTTTCACTGTACACACATATTTATTTTAGAGCCTGACCGATATGGGTTTTCTGGGGCCGATACCGATATTATGGAGTAAAAAAAGGCCGGTATCGATATATTGGCCGATATTATTTGTGTACATTGTAGTACAGTACCAGTCAAACGTTTGGACACTTTCCCATTCATGTGTCCAAACATTTGACTGATACTGTATACTGAATACACTATATACATAAACAGAATACAAACATACTCAAATGTGATGATCAAACACTTATAATGGTGCGTCTTCACACACAGACAAAACTTACTAGATGAGTGTGACATAATACACCTCTGTAGATAAATAATAGTAAAAAAAAAATAAAAAAATCATATCAGCGGCATATTTGCCGATACCGATATATCGGCAAAAGGGTCATATCGGCCGATAAAATCAGCAAAACGATATATCAGTCGGTCTCTAATCTATATTGCATGTGTACTCTCACACTTTATTAGCTCCTGTTTTCAAACACTTTATGAACCCTTTATAAAATCAAAATAACAAATATGGCAGTCACACATGGATGAGAAGTGCGTTCAATTCAAGCTGCGGTCCAAAATTTTTGGCTTTTGAGAGAAACTCGGTATGTGTCTGCATATGTGCACATTTTTGACATTATTTATCAATATTAACAATCCACAAAACTCATAAAACATTTAAATAAAACTAAATCATACAAGCACTAAAATAGCTAAAATTGGGATGCACCAGATTTGGAGGTTTAATGACTGAACTACTTTGAGATTAAAAATGTGCTAGAGGATTAGACAAATCCATGTTAGTTAATTCAGATGTTGCAGACTTTTTAATAAGCACACTTTTCACTGAATTAGACACTGATCATAACATACTTGTTTTTTTTTTTAATCTATTGACTTTTCCTTCTATATTAATTATTTAACATAACTTGGCACGAAGATCTGTGTCAGCCAATGAAACGCGAGAGCACCGGGGTTCTCTGTTTCTGTTGGGTTTTTTTCCTCTGCCAAACCTCTCGGTCTCAGCCGCTCTCTCTGCGGGAATCGAGCCAAGCCGGCTCACTGCAGACCAAAAAATCAAGAAAACCAGCCACTGAGTCCCTGTCGTTCTGGATGAGATCAGAATCGATGTTTTGTGGTATAGATCATTAGCCATTTAGACAAGTGTGTCGGGACATTCTTCTTTATTTTGAGTCGAAGGTTGAAGTATTTTGGCTCCTAATGTAGCTGAAGTTATCTTGAGCTTGCATTTCAATTTCACACCTCGTACTAAATGCGTTTTACGGCTGGCTGCAGGTTTCCAGAAGGTAAGATAAGGTAAAATGAGAAATTAGCCCGGGGAGGAAGCAGCAGAGGGTTGTAATGATCAGGTAAGGTTGTTGTTTTCTGAAAAGGAAAAGCTCTGTTTACTCCGGTCTGAATATTTGATCTTTTTTTTTTTTTTTTTTGAGCTTGGGAAAGCTTGAGCTTTTTTTGAGCTTGGGAAACAGCAAATAAGAATCAAATCAAATCAAATCATGCTGTTTTGCCTTTTTTTCACTACATCAAAAGCAAAACATGATTTGGCTCAAGGGAAAATAAGACATGCAGGACAGAGCCAACGTTCCTCTCATATTTATCTTCATTTGTGAGTTGTATTTATGCTGCCCATTTGGATCTTTCTTTCTTTTCTATCTTTCTTTCTTTCTCATCAAGTAACCTTTGGTATCTGAACGGTTGAAGTCTCGCAGCAGGAAATCATCCTCTAAATTAGATTACAGATCAAGGCTTGTGAGAGACAGCAGTATCATCAAATTATCCTCCGGCCTGTAAATTCCACTGACAGCTTAAAATTGGATATATCGCTCAAAACAGAGCAGCCACCTTTAATGAAATTGATACACAAATCCAATTAAATTCATAAAATCATATAAATACAGGGGCTTTTTATAGCCATTAGAGGTGGCCAGGTTAATTGTCTGTTTGGAAACAGGCTCCCTGTGAAACGTTGATGAAGACATTTCACGGTTTACATTCGGAAAAACATGAAACACTGACAAGATTTTAGAGACCAGTGAAGTCAAAATTGAAGTTTAGTTTATGTTGAGAGAACACACACACACACACACACACACACACACACACACACACACACACACACACACACACACACACACACATATATGATAGTATTAAGTCTTTGATATATGAACACCCTGTTCAAAAGTTTGGAGTCAGTAAGATTTAAAAAAAAAAAAAAAAAAAAAAAAAAGAAATTGATACTTTTATTTAGTAGAGATGCATTAATTTGATCAAAAGTGACAGTAAAGATTTATAATGTGACAAAAGATTCCTGTTTCAAATGAATGCTGTTCTGTTGAACTTTCTGTTCATCTGTGAACCCTGAAAAATAAAATGTATCTCAGTTTTCACAAAAATATTCATCAGCACAACTGTTTTCAACACTGATAATAATCTGAAATATTTAATCAGCATATTAGAATGACTTCTGAAGTGACACTGAAGACTGCAGTAAAGTTTTTACTGAATTTTTGAACAAATAAATGCAGTCTTTGTGAGCAGAAGAGACTCTTTCAGAAACAAGTCAAAAACATTAACTTAAAATTAATCCAAACTTTTAAATGGTAGTGCATTTAAATGTTATTTTATATAAAGTATTATTGAAAATAATTTTATGTGTATGCTAGGGATGCACAGTTCAACACATACCTCAAAAACCACAGTTCTAATTTCGGTTCTGAAGGTTTGGCACATTAGTGTTTTTTTTTTGTGATTTAAAATATGATTTTTAAAGCAAACTGACAACAAAAAAAAAAAAAAAAAAAAAAAAAAAAAATCCTGTACACCTCTTCACACCAGAGGAAGACATGGAGTATTATATGTCTACTATAAATTTCTTTTGAGAAAAGTATATTTTTTTTCTTATTTTTACCCAAAATAGAAAGAATTGGGCATTATTTAGCGCTATAAACACATGTAAAGTCTGTTTCATTCATACCGGATGCTGGGGGCGCTCTCGCGCAGAAACTCCACATATGCATCACAGAAGTAATAGAACTGATGACACTCCAGGAAATCCCAAAATATGGACAAAGGCATCCAGCTATAAACAAAGACAAAAAAAAATAAAATAGAAAAAAATATAATAATTAAACATGAATAAAACAAACAATCTACAGTGACAATGTATAGTTTGTCTGTGTGCTTCAAGCCATCTCGGGTATTTTCACAATGATTAAGTACATTTGTAATCCGGTGCTTATCAGCATCATAGCCTTCATTACAGTACAGAATATATTTTCTGCCTCATTCTGTGATAAGAAGCCACATCAGATCACAAAAGGAAGTTATTTCAAACATTCGACTGATGTTGTGGAGTAAAAACCTGTTATAATCTTCTCTTTTGTTGGATAACAGGATTCTTCATCAGCACATAGATTCAGGGGCACACGGACAGAGTCAATTCGGAGGGAAATAAAACGGACGGAAATTATTTAAACTCAAAACCAAAAAAAAAAATGGAACCATGGATGTTGTGCTTACATTGAGTGATTAGTCACATGAGATGATTGGCTCAAAAAAATAAAATAAATAAAAACCAGGCAGCAGAACCGAATTCCCACGAACCGAGCTGCTGCCATTGATGGATGTTTCGGTTATTACAGACCCGTAAACCAAACAGCACTCTAATAAAATATGAGTGCATTTGTTGCGAGCAGCGCCATGATTCGAGCAGTTTCCTCCAGCATTAAAGATCGAGTGAAACACAGCTCTCCACATCACACTCTGAGCACGTCAGTCCAAAAAGGCGCTGGCAGACGGAGTGTTTCGCTCTTCCTGAGGTCATTTAACACAGCAAACTAGAGACAGAGTTACACGCGGTCATCTCTCGGCCTCTCCCTCCCGCACTCATCCAGCTCTCCTTCTCTTGCTATTTTTACTCCGCTAATAAGAATTCATGGCAGGGAGGCACTTTCTCTTGAAACGATGTGTGCAGAATGGCCAGGCTGCGAGGATAACAGCCGGAAAGATAAACAAAGTGATTAATTGCTGTGAGATCCTGCCTGAATGTGAGCAAAACCCTCATGTATCACAGGGCAATCCAATTCATATTCAGGAAAAAAGCACACGTTTCTGCTGCTCTCCACAGTTTCTTTGTGCGAGAGCGCGGTCACTATCACGCTCTTTGATGTGGAGGGCTTCAGGGTTCACACACACACAAAGCTCTGCCTATCTCACGCTCTCAGGAATATGAATCCATTTCCAGTCATGAAGTACATACAGTCGTTTCAGCGATTCCCAACCAGGAGTGCGTGTTCTCTGGAGGCCGCTTGCAACGATTTCTTTCTTTCTCGTTAGAAATTATGAATGCATTTGCTCGTGGGTGATATTACACATTTGTTGAGTTTGATTTGATGATAATTGAATTCCACCATGAAGCGACGTTGCTTTTGTTAAACGTCCCACCTGGATTTGGTTTCGACATAAATTCGCCGTACTGCTCCAGTGCGCTCTCATCGAAATGAATCCTGATACGCAGCATTCACCAATGGACCTTTCACTCTTAAATTAAAGGTTCTTTAATGGAATTGATCCTTCAAAATCTTTGCACTGAAGGTTCCTTATAGCAGAAAACGGTTCTTCACAATAGGACATTACATTAAAATATATAATAAAAATATTTCTATAAAAATTATAATGACAATAAATATAAACTCTATATTTTAAAACATGACATGGATGAATCTAGCAGCAGAAATAAAGTCAACCCTATTTTAAAACATGCCAGTCCGTGCATGTTTTTAACAGGGTTGGGTATCGTTTGAATTTGATTGATTCTGCTTATCGATTCCAATTCTTATTAATTCCCAGTTTTGATCCAATGGTAAAAAAAAAAAAAAAAAAGCAGGCTACATAAAACTGGACTTGTTTAAGAGCTGCACGATTATGCATAAATTGAGAATCACTTTATTTATTTATTTAACAGAGGTTTAAATATAATTTAGAGGTCCTTAATTAAAAGGCATGCTACTAAATTGTGAACAAACAAGTTATGTCTACATTCATTTTCACCTAACAAACATGTGGAAAGCATTTCCTTTCTCATTAATGAATATCACAATAAATATCGATGTATGATATATGATAGAAAAAAAATGTGCCAATTTTATTTTTTTCAATAGACAAAGAAAAGATAAAAAATGTTTAAGAACTGTTCTCTTTAAGCTTCTTTGGGGACCCAAAAATGGCTCTTCTATGGCATATATATAAAAACACTATTTTATAGAGGATGCATGATCATATTTCCAAAGTCTCTTAAAGGGACAGTTCAAACCTGTATGAGTTTCTCCAAGATATTTTGGAGAATGTTGGTAACCAGACAGTTACTGGTAGCCATTGACTTCCATAGTATGGAAAAATAAATAAATAAATACTATAGATGTCAATGGCTACTGCCAAGATTATTCAAAATAATTAACAGTGAACCTTTCCAAGGAACCTTTCCATTTTCCAGTTCTTCTTTCGGTTCTTCTATGGCATCGCTGTGAACCCCCCCATTTGAATCTTTATTTGTAAGAGTGTGCTGTGTGTGTTTCGCACACATATTCTTGGATGATTGAGTTCTCGTATTGTATGGAGGCCTTGAGACTGAGTTCAGAAGATTCTTCACAAACTCCTCATACTCTTCCGACCGGCGTCTTTGCCAGGATTCAGCAAACGGGCCAAATCCAAACACTATCCGCTGCTTTCCCAAAGACGAAAGGATGTTCTGCTGTCTCTCCCAGGAGGACAAAACTGCTGCAAAACTTCTTTTATTCTTCTTTTTGCCTGTATGTGAATCTCTGATGGCTTCCCTAGACATCTGCTGCTGCTCCGTACATGCGGAACAGCTCGATTTTTATCTTTACATGGAATATAATTTCTAAAAGGACAAAGATGATTAATTTAGATGGCCTGAATGCTTAAGCAGGCCTTTCTGGATGAGGTAATAAATAGATGCATAAATAAATAACAAACACCTTTAAAATCACCAGAAGGATGCTCGTCGCAAGCCATTATTTGCTGTGTAATTAGCACTGAATTTTAATTGCTCAATTAGGCTGATAGCACTGTCTGTGGCATTGAAATTGAACTAATCCGGTGGATAAATTCAGTTTCCTTTAGTTTTATGTAGTGCAGTATTTGACACGATATTGTGAACATACTGTTTTTATTTAGTGACTGCTGTCTGAGTAACAGGAACGCAAAGATCCATGAGCACTAAAACTCTAGAATCAGTCAGTGATACAAAAGTCTAGATCAGGTACATTTTCTGAAACCTACATTTTAACAGGGCCGGATTTCAGCTTGCACTGTCCTCAAGATAAATTTACAGGTTTATTTTAAAGAAATTAAATTCATAATTTTATATTAATATTTTATAACTGTAATATTTGCATTTATTAATATTTAATAGGCTTTTTTTATAATTTGATTTTGATATATGTATGTGTGTACATAGAATTTTACCGGGATGAACCTAAATGTAATATAATTTATAATTGTTATTTACATTTTTAAATTTTAACTGATTGTGTGTATATATATATATATAAATATGATTGTGTGTATATATATATATATATATATATATATATATATATATATATATATATATATATATATATATATATATATATATATATATATATATATACAATTTTTGTCAGGTTAGTTCATATTTATACTTGCCATTTTTAATCAACCTAAATGTATAATTTTGTATTTATAATTTATATTTTAAATGTGTTTACTTTTTTATTATTAGTATTATTTTAAAATAATTTCACTTTAATCAGGCCAGTAGTTCAGATTTCTATTTACCATTTACTGGCCCCAAATCAAAATATAAATATAAATATAAATATAAATATAAATATAAATATAAATATAAATATAAATATAAATATAAATATAAAGAAAATAAAAATAAAGAATGAATATATGTATATTGTTAACTTAAATTTATAATTTTGTGTAAATATTTTGTATATATTAAATATTATAATATATATATATATATATATATATATATATATATATATATATATATATATAATTTAACTTTATTATTATATATTTTTTTTTGTTTGCTTATTTTATTTATACACACTATAATTTCTACTTGCTTAGCTATCTTTTTTGCTGGTCCCAACTCAAAAAAGAAAATTTATTGAACTTACATTTATAATTTGATATTTACATTTATAATTGTAAGATTAAAAAATAAATAAAAAATAAAAAATACATAGAATGTAATATTTCAACTTTTTCACTTTTTTCACAATGTGTTCCTTTTTTTGTTTTGTTTAAGTTCTCAGTAATATCTGGAAATTATACAGTTGTTGTTATTATAAACTATCTGACACCGGTGCTGAACCAGCAGGTCATCAACAACACTGATTAAACACTGTATGGCAGTTGATGATGGTTTTAACACGTGATGCGTCTGACTTCGACATGCAACACAAACCGAGTCGGCGCTCTCAATGCCCTGTTAGCAGGAACACAATGTCCTCTCTGTGTAATTAAGTGAAGGAAAGAACAGGTACAATAACAGGCCTTTGATTCCTTAAATAGATCTACTACACTCTCACACTGCCACCAACCCTGCACTTTATTCAGAGCCACTGAACGCCTCATTATTTCTCTCTCCAGTGAATCTGATCATCCTCCTCCTCCTCGTGTGCTGTCAGATGAGCAGATGTGTGTGTTTACGGCTCAGATTAAGGGTTATCCGTCCTCCTCCTGTATGAAAGACCAATCACTTGTTATAATTTCACGTGTCCATAAGAAAAAAAAAACATGCAGAATGGGATCCAGATGAAGTGATTATTCCTATTCTAATGACTTAACCAAAAGCAGGATTTTAATACAATGCGCAGAGGCCGTTCAGAAATGCCTCGTAAATAAACAAACAGAGGCAGTGCACACAAATAAAACATTATAATAGCAAAAAAGCCTCTCTAAACAGAGGTTGCGCACATGCATTATGGAAATTGGCTAAAGAGCTCGCTCTCCGAAGGTTTCGGATCCTGATCACCTGTGTGTGCTGCATCTGATTCCCGTCTGAGCCACATCTAGGTCAGTGCAGATGTGCCAAAGAACAAAATGATGGGGAAAATCATGTCATCGAGGACAAAGCTGAGAGCGGATGGAGAGCAGTTGCCATGGTGATGTGATAGCCACACCTGTGTGTGTGTGTGTGTGTGTGTGTGTGTGTGTGTGTGTGTGTGTGTGTGTGTGTGTGTGTGTGTGAGGAGAGAGACAGGCCGAGCGAGATCCGCAGGGTTTCGAGCTCCTGCTGAATGGTTTCACTAGGCCTCATTTGAAAGGTTATTCCATGTCTGGAATCCCAGGATCAAAACACACTGTGTTGCTTTCAGAGACAAAACTTAATGCTTAATTATCACAATTTGGAACAGGGAAGATGTGCGTGTGACTTAATAATTCATGCATGTGAATTATAGAAAACTGCTAATGAAATATTCTGTTTCTGAAAGAGCTGCTCATTGATTAGAGATGCTGTGTGTTAGTTAAATAACAGCACATCTGTCCACTGACCGGCTGATGCATACTGCACACAGAATCATTTGGGATGCACCTGCAAAGTTGTGAAAGAATCAACGCTTTTGATGAAGAACGGATGAATTGCTGGATTCGCTACTTTTATTTTTTTTCAGTTTGTTGCATCACATCTTCAGAAACTTTCAGTTTTGTTTGAGGCACTTAATAGTCACCTGGGCTCGGGCCATTGATTTAATATTCCACTTTGTTTGATCTGTGATATCTTATTGATAGTAATTCTGATTGAAATTCTAATTACAGTTTCAATTATCTATGCCATTTTTTTGTTTGTTTTAAAGTGTTCACAAACTGACACCAGTTTTAGTATTTCAGTATCATGCTTTTGTTAAAAATTCAATTTTATAATTTTTTTTTAAATTTAATTTCTGTTTTGATCTTAATTTTAGTTTAGTTTATTATTTTTATTTATTTTATTTTTTTTTACTTGGATGAGTCTGTTATTGTGGTATTGGTGATTTATGATGATGAATTTTATTATTATTATTATTTTTAATTTTCAGTTTTGTTTATGGCACTTCACAGCAAGTAAGCTAGATATCTGTTGATTTTATATTCTGCTTTGTTTTTGAGTTTGTTTTTGAGTCTGTGAAGATATCTTATTAATATTAATTTTGGATTGATTGAAACTCTAATGAGTTATTTTGGCTTTTCTGTGTGTTTTCTGCACAAATACTTACAAACTGACTCGTGTTATTTCAGTATCATTTCAGTTATTATTATGAATTAGATTTTATTTTTTTTAAATATCTTGTTTTCATATTAATTATAAAGTTTCAGTTTTTTTGTGCATTTTTGTCATTTTTTTTTTTATGTGATTTTTTTTTGTAATAAGTTTCATTCATTAAGTTATTTTATTACTTCAACTTGGCAAGAGTTTAAAAACGTTTATTTTATTTCAGTTAATGTTTTTTTTTATGGTTTTAGTTTTAGTTAATGATAGTAGCACGGACTGACAGTGCTTTGTAATTGTTCGTCTGTTATTGTGGTATACTGCAGTATATCCCACTCATAAATGGCACAGAAAAACAAGAGCAACGCTGGTTACTGTTTTTCCCTCAGTGTGTTACGGTGAAATCGGACGCTTCTTGTATTTATGACCCTAAAATCTCTACTAAATACTAAGTGTAAATGAAAGACATGGTTGACAACGAGTGCGTTACCGCTTCATTTCACAATATTTTCCCAAGCTAAACAAATGTGATTTGAGTGAATATGCGATGTATAGAGGTGTCGTGTGAACTACTGTTAACTGAGAAGAAGAGAAAGGCCGTATGTGTGCAGTCTCTCATTTCTGTTATTGCAGTGCAGATTGTGCCATGAATTATTTCTGCTTCTATCATCACCACTCTTATGCACAGTGATAATATTAATATTTCCTCATCCTGTTTTTCACAAGACCTTTTTTTTTTTTTACTCAAAATAGCTTTTCTATTGCTAACCTTTCCAACCTGCGCGTGAAAATCCTCAGCAATTGTTTTCAGTTAATTAAAAATAATAATGTGCAATTGTTCTGAATTGTCCCTGATTTTCATGCACAAACAAATAGGGAAGATATAGTTTCACTTAATTACTGGATAAACTGAAATATATCTGGAAAAGCTCATTAAATCGAGTGTCTAATTACTTCAGTGACTTCCATCAGTTCATGCTGTACTTATTTATTTATTAATTCTGTTTTGAGGGGAGGGTGTGTGCTAATAACCCACCAGCAGAAGAAGAAATCACGCGTGTGAGGCGGTGAGCTCGGAACGACTGCGTTGTGATTGCAATCTTTAATGACTTCTGGATTTCAAACCTCTTTCCAGTCATCTAACATTTAAATCAATGCTGTTTTTCTCTTTAAAGTGAAGGAGAGCCGCGGCTTTACAATGAGAGACTGCGAGTCTGAAATATTTATCATTTCATGGCACAGCAGGATGATTTTCTAACTATCCAAACCTTTAATGCTTTCTTCCAAGGACGAGGAAAACATAAATTATGCATGAGTTGCAACAACTGTTTGGCCCATTCGGACTGAAGATCTAGATTGATGCAGGAACAAGCTTCAGATGAAAGTTTACGCTTTAAACGCTTTATCAGAGTAAATAGTGTTGTTTTGGTTGGTGCTTCTATAAGGAAAAAATAGCCTTTTCCCTTTTGTGAACGTCTTACTTGTTAGTGACTTTTGTTTTATATAATTTATTTCTTTAATGTGTGAATTAAAGAGTTAATTAAACCCTCTAGGCATAATTAAATACAATATTTGATTTAGATGAATCAGTTATAGTATCATCAAGATCTGCATGTATCAAATTCTTTGAGGTTTAACCTTCTGGTGCTTCTCGCGTTTTGGTCAAAAATGACTTTTTATTTTAGTGAATTGAGTGCACTATATTTTAATTCAATTATGATTTTTTTTATTTAATATTTCTGTGCATTTATGATACTAAATTAAATCTGCACTGTGGATTTAATCCATTTCTTAACTGTTAACCACTTTTTGAGCATACAACTGAAAAAAAGACATTTCCAAATTCAACTTTGGTAAATCTCAAGCTTTGGAGCGCAGACTTAAGTTTGGTCTCCGTTAAAGAAGACATTTGGCAGATTATTACTGAAGTGAAAAAAGTGAAATTAAAAAAAGTTGTAAAAGTTATGAAAAATACACAGAAATACTATTTTCAAATTTTATATGAATGTGTGTTTTACTCTAAAACTGTGAAAAATAAAAGAAATAAATCTAAACAATTTGTGTTTCGAATTTGAGGTTGATATCACAAAAAAAAAAAAAGAGCTTTCAGTAAGCTTTTGTTTGGGCGCAGTACCTCATGTTTCCATTAGATGAAATTTCCCATTCAGTCGTTTCCAGTGCACTATTTCACCTTTTCAAATCATGTCCTTGTGTGTGTGTGTGAGTTTTGTACTTTTCCACTTTCCCGATATGACGCAATATTAAAAAAAAAATAAAAAAAAATAAAAATAAATAAAAATGTCAGAAGAGCAGCAGAGGGTTAAGTGTGTAAATGAGCTGTTTGTATTTAAACCTGGTTTAACATTAACATTTGTTTGTATATTCATGGAAATATTCTTGTGGCCTTTTCTCAGTACAGATCTGATATCAATCAGAAAGCTTAATTCTGCCACTTTTTTATTTATTTTTTATATAATAGCAGCTCTATATTTAAATTCCAACTTTTTTTTCCTAGCAGTTCTAAGGAAACAAGTCAGAATTGCAAGACATAAACTCATGAATAAAGTCAGAATTATATAAAGATAAAGTCACAACTGCATTTCTTTTTGTTCTGTGGCAGAAACAGGCTCCCATAGATATCCAGTTAGTTTCCATATATTTGATTTGTCAATAATAAGATTACACTTGTAAAATATGTTTAGGTGACAGTTATGCATGTAAGAAATTGAACTGAAAACATCTTATTACATTAATACAACATAATAGTAGTGTTTAAATGAATCAATGAAAACATTTTGCATGACTTCCATGGAAGCCAGTTTTCATCTCAGAGTAAAAACAACTGAAAAAAATCAGTAAGATCTTTATTTCTTGTAATTTCATGTTTCTAGCAACTGCGGCTTACCTTTAAATGTGACTTTACAGTATTTCTTATTTTAAACTTTAGCTCACTATTAAATTTTCATGTTTTCCTGAGGTGAATGTGTTTTGATAACAGACTTTCCTAGAAGATAAAGGTACATTAAAGATAAAAAACAAACAAACAAAACACAACAGCGCTGCTCACGGTCCGTCCCTGGGCTGGATTCATGAGGTTTACAGAAGATAATCATTGTAGAAAATACGAATGTGTTTTAAAGGCTGAATAAACTGAAGTCTTTATTAATGTAAATCACACCTTCATTTGGCCACAGGCTCTTTGACGCTCAATAAACTCATTTCAGAGCACAGCGTTTCTTAACCGTCTGTCATCCGTCTCTCTTCTCTCAGATGATCCGGGCCTCTGAGGCTCACAGCAAGCAGCCACAGACTCAGTGTTTAGAGACGAGTCTTCAGAGTCTTCGGCCTGACATTGATGCACCTTTTGTCTTGTCATATGCAAATACTGTGGGTTAAGGGAGAAGCCGGTTTGAAGTGCAAATTGTGATTTAAGACTCCGGCACGACTCTTCTTCATCCGCTCCATTCCATTAATTACCTCTCCCACGGAGGAGAGAAACTTCATTAAAGCACAGATAGGAAGAGAGCGTTAAGGAAACACAGGACTGCTCAAGGACACGCTAGGACAGGAATTAAACTCCAGGAAAGCATCGCGCACAAACAGCTTTCTGCAGATCACAGCAGTCATGTGACCAGGACGGGTTTTTTTACACGTGTGTAGCCTTCAGACGAATACAGCGTGATTGTGTAGCACTGAAGCCTGCCTGAAGATTGTCATAAAACACACAGTAGAGTGGATTTTAATAAAAGAGTACATTATTTTTGTGTACGTTTACGTCAAGTTTTATCTCCATTTTGGTGGCCAAAATAATGTATATTAATAAATAAATAAACACATAAATAATAATGACAATTATAATAAAACAGCCACCATCATGACATAACACAACTGTAATAATAATAATAATAATAATAAAAATTAAAACATGTCAAAAAAGTTCAAATGATTAGTCCACATAATCAAAGACACCATAATTGGGGATAAAATTAAATTAAAATGAAATAATCTATCAAAACACGAAAATAAGTAGTAGTAGCACAAACAAGTAGAGAAAAGTAGTGTTATATAAAAGCTTGAAATGAGGAAAATATTTCAGATTCTGCACTAAGTCAAATCCAGGGTTATTATATTGTTGAAATATATTGTTAACAAAATTTAAAACCATAACAAAATGTATTACTTGAAATAAATTAACATACAATTAAATACAAATAAACTTATTTTATTTCTAAACATCTTTTATGTATGTATGTGTTTATTTTTATATTTTTATATATTTATGTATTTATTTATTTTATTCCAAGGCAACATTTCTTTTCTGTTTTTTTTTTTTTCATTTGTGTATGTATATGTATAAATATATAAACAGAAAATTAATAAATAAGATTATTAATAAAAATACAACTGTTCATTGTTAGTTTATGTTAGCTCAGGTTTATTAACTAATGTTAAAAGATACAACTTTTGATTATAATAATGTATCAGTAAATGTTGAAATTAATATTAACATCAAAGATAAATAAATACTTTAGAAGTATTTTATTTTTTTATTAGTGCATATTAACTAATGTAATTAACAGATGTCTCAATGATACTAAACTGATGCTGGCCAACTCTAATCAAATTAATTTCAGTGCAACTGCTAAAAAGGAAGTAGTATATTTTCTCCAAGCCTCAAATGTTGTATTTAGCAGGAGAATTAGCTCAGTGTTTGGCAACAATAATTCAATTGTCTCTGTTTCAGACCAGGCACCGGATCTTTAAACGTCTTTTTCCCATCGGATTGTTTGTGGTATTTTAATCGAGCCGCAGCAGCTGAGCTGAATCTTTGCATCATGTTCATTTTAGTCAAACCTACATTTGCCCCCCGGTGGAGCAGAGTAATTGAAATTTGCCTCAAAGCAGAAAAATTTCCATGTTAAATAAATTATCTGACAACACCTGAGCAATCCGGCGAGTGTGTTCTGACAATGCCGCCGAGCTCAGCAGCACAATGTAAATCCTCCCGCTCAAGTAATTGTTTGGTATCTCTGCCAGACACACCGGCCTCGCGTTCATATGATGAGAAGCCTCACAAAGAGATGTTTGTTTGCGGCATGTTATTGCTGTTATTGTTGAATAATGCCACAGAGAATGATGGGAATTGTGTGGCACCAGGTAAGCCACGCTGTGATCTGCATCTCTTTTCAGGGCTACGGAAAGCTTTCTTCGCCCACACTTGGCTGGTTATCTGAACAGCCGAGGATTTGGTTCTGGTCCATTTACATTCATTTGAATGTTTCTGAATAATCTCCTTCATAACTCCACAGTCTGTGTTTGTTTAAGATGAAATCAGTTATAAGTGCACCAGTGACAGTGTCGCAAAAATACACGGTCAGTTGCTGAAAGCTGCAAAAATTGTCATATGCAGGTGCAGTTAGTGAGAAAATCACACCTTTATTACAAAATGCAACATTCCTGGTTTGAATTATAGAGCGACCCATACACAAATCAAATGTAATACAGGCATACATTAAATTTCCGTATGTGGAATATGTTTTCCTGAAGTAAAAGCATATATGAAACCTTTTATAAACAAATTTGTCATGTTAAATATACATCCATCCTAAAACCTGTTATATATATATATATATATATATATATATATATATATATATATATATATATATATATATATATATATATACATATAGTTTTTATTTCAATAAAAAAATCTGTATTTTGTTTTAAAAACATTTAAAACACTTTTTACAGAAACATATATAAACACATATTTGTTGTTTTAATAAAGTTTCATATATAAATGATATATTGTTGCATATAAAAAAGCATCATGTAGATAGAATGTATCTATACATATACACATTTTACTGTGAGGATAAACCTATTTTTATATGGTTTAAACTCCAGAATGTATGTATGTGAAAATGATATATGAAGGCTTATGGGTAACATATATGGCAGTCTCACTCCTGATATAGGGCAATATGTCATATATTACATTTCCGTACTCTTTCACCGTTTACAGCAGATAATGCTGGAAGCTGAACCTCTTCGGATGGGAGATTCTGGATCTGAGGATGACTTACCCCACTGAATAAGTCCACATTCTGGCCGAAAACCATCCCGTGGTACGCTTCCCTAAAGCGTCTTTAGCCAACTATGGCTGCAAGCTGTGTCGTTACCAACATGGTTCAGCGATTTGATGTTTCCTAAATCCATAATTCAAATGAACATTCATAAACAGCATTGCAAACTTACATGGTGGGAAGTACAGCTCTCCACCTGCAGCTAGAAGTATAGTTTCTTGTTAGTGTGACATATGGACTTAAATAGATCATGCACTTGAGCAAAATAAGCAAACTAACATGTAGTGGAATCTATATCTTTCATGCATGTGCGTTCGTGTGACGCAAGGAAAAAAACAACAACATCAAAAACAGCAGCAGTGCCATGTTTGTTATCTACAGCAATAATCTGACATTAATTTGATTTGATCTGATCAAGTAGCAGAAGTGATCACTCTACAACCTGCTTGATGTCATTATTAGCTCTAACCAATATGGTTTGAACGATGGATGCGTGGCTAAGTTTTTTGTTCTAGTTAGTTTCACCAGCAATGCATCATACTATGGTAGTTAAGCAGCGAGTTACGTCATTGAGACCGTCTGACCGATACGTCAAACCACATTTGGTTTTGTATTTATTAGCCATTTACGGGTTTACCTGAAACTGATTAGTCCAAAATATTGAATAAAATAAAAAACAAAAATCATAAAAAAATTCCAATATAGAGTCACACTGCCATGGGGATGCAGGATTATTATTATTATTATTTTTTAATAACAATGCAGAATTCACTTCCATAACTGGTGAGAATTATTTATAGCAGATAAATGTTCTCAAATCGCCCCCTGTTGGCAGTTATGTCAAAGTTAATTTAAGTCCCTGATTACACACACTGCATTGAGCTGGAGGTTCGGGACAGTTTATCTGGCTCTGAAAAATAGTGTTTTTTTCAGGCTGGTATGGAAATTTTGACACTTGACCAATGCAGAGTCTGTCACTGCGTAGTAGTACAGGTAAGAGAGAAATAAATCTCGATACCCTTTTGGAAAGGAGCACTTTTTTGATGACAGCAAGCAAACTATAAGTTCCAAATCAAAACTGCTGACCTTCTAAAGCTGTGCTTAATCAATGCCTCATTTGAGCTGAAGCTATCGAGCACAACATAATCGCTCCGAAGGCCAAATTTTCTGACATTTATGGACAGCAGGCTGACTGCCTACAATATCACTTTCATTCCCTTCTCAACATGTGACTCTGATATATTCAAAGTGGCTCGAGGTGTTACGGCCAAGCCTCTTGTTTTTCCTTTGGCTCTTCTTAACTTTCTTCCCCGCCTCTGTCTCTCTTAGCGTGCAGCATGTGCCTCGTCCACCGCTGCAGGGGTCTTATGGGTAATTCTGTGCTGCTGCTGGGTTTCATCTGTTAGGCTGAGATTCAGAAGAAACCGTGTTACTGGCTTTCCGGGTCTGTAACATCGGAGAGCAAGAGCGAGCGAGCAACGTCTCCCAGTGCGGTTGTGTTTTTTCAGAGTGCTTAAAACCGACACGTAGCTCCTCATTACGTTTTATGTGTGTAAGCAAAGTATTCAATTTGTTTCAGACTCTTATTTTTTATCACACAGGTCTTTGGTGTTAACAGGGCTTGGAAAAGCAGATTGAAAGCAACATTTTTATGTATTTTTGACTTTCTAATAGGGTTATGGATGCGAATTTATTTATTCTTGAGCACTGCTTATTGAATTAGTCACATGACCTTTACAACTCAGGTGATTGGCACAACAGCCTGGAAATGATGGCACATGAACAAAGTCGCAGATCTTACGCCATTAGGATGAACCACTGCCTTTGATCAAAGAAGATGGAGATTTTTTCCCTCTGCATTTGTTTATAAAAATGTTTCAAAGGCGTAGAATCAAAATCTTTTGATTACTTTTTTATATCCTTGAATTAGAGAGACTTCATTAGTCCTGATGTGGCTTTTGTCTGTGTTATGCTGATGACTGCATAATGGGATTTTCCAAAAACATGTTTGGAGGCACAGATCTCATTTCTAGCCCTCCAGCACAGTCATTTTCAGTCAAAAACAAACAAATGCTGTTTAAAGTCATTCCTTTTTTATACAAAAAAAATAAAATAAATATTGCATATTCAGTGACAGACTGCAATGATGATTTTGTGCAAGCGTGCATTCATTTCCCCTTTCACTACTCAGTTGATTTATTTCTTTTTATATTCTTGGAACCAGTTTGCGTTTCATTATTTGAAAGAGAGGCGGTAACTAAAATGAACCATTTCAACTTGTGTTATCACAACCAAATTCAACACCAAAAAACACAAAAACAATTCTGGCCCAGACTGAAGCCGAGCGATACATTAGAGTAAAAACTCTTTGAACGGCAAGAAAAAGGGTTTATTTACTGAACCAAGCCTTCCAGTGTAGAATTCTCCACTTTATTGTCATTGCACAAATCATTCCTTCACTCTAGCATTGATGTGCATGTGTGTGCAAGGCCTTACAGATCCAAAATGCACAGCGTTTGTGTGGTTAGCATGCTTGCGGTAGAAGACGAGGACAGCGTTCCAATCGAGTCGTGATTAAAGACGCAGCACCCTGCAGATCTCAACATCTCTGGAACGGGACCCAGAGGAGCTCCGCCATAGCCCTACATTAAAGGGAATATCTCAGGAAAGGAAGGCGTGAAATAATACATAAATATCAATTGTTAAATTATTCAGAGCCTATCCAAGAGGAGTAGAATCCAGAAGTCTGCATGGGTAAACTCACCTCAAACAGTCCTCACATAAAAATGACCTAAGCAAATAGAGAAGCGGTGGAGTCTGCACAAAGAAGAATGACTTAATTCACTTCTCCCGGGACGTATTTAAATTAGAAGAGCAGCAGAATTACACATTCAGCATATCTTACATTAAGGTCCTGTGATGCGTACATCGCTGAACAACTTCTCTCTGATTTCTTTCTAATTTCAGGATGTGCCTGTGAGCTCTGCAGGATGATGGAAAACGTTAAAGGTATAGATCGTCCGATTATTGAGGTCAACCAGTAGTTTTGATATTTTCTGCGTGGTGCTTTTAAGATGTTGAGCTGCGAAGTGTTTCATGGTCGCATGGTGAACGCTCTTGTGAAATCGCACCTTTAAATTCAATTCAAATTTGTTTGTAAGACAACGGGTCAAGTTTGAATTAGCACAGGTTTTCCATTCAGATGTGTCAGATCTGTATTGGGTGATCCCAAAATCAGCGGATCTATACAATACAGATTGTTTCAAAGCAGCTTCACATTAATAAACAGGAAAATAACAGAAGCAGTGATGCAGATTCCATTAAACATGAGACTAATTCAAATTCTGCTGTAGAGAAACTGAACAAAGACAATGGTGTCATTTTTCAGCTCAAGTTAGTTCAGTGTTGATTCACTTCAGTTCAGTAACTAAAGCATCTCCATAGAAGACAATATACTTGGTTCAATGTGGATTCAGTTCAGTTGAATAACAGTATTGATGCTGCAGAATTCATCAATCATAAAACAAATTTAATTCAGTTGTAAAGCAGTTCAACAGAAGACAACAGTGTCATTATTCAGCATTATCCAATAGTCCATTTTCAAAACATGTTCTAAATGTCTTTTTGCATCCATAAAATGAGAAAATTATGGCCAATCTTCAATATAATTGTTTCACATCAGTGACCTCAAACGTCATTGGTCCTTGTGTGTCACATGGTGTCAAACCTGACTCAGTGGTCACAACTCATATGCACTACAAATGCAAAGTTATCAGTGAATGATGACTTCTTTTTAATTGGTTTCTCAAAATGTTATTGCATGACTTAAGTTACGGAATATAGAGTACAGGCTTCTTTTTGGTTCTTTTTAGGGTACAGTTACACAGTAACAGTGTACTAAAAATAGAAAAGGTTTTCCTTCGCATTTTTTTCTGCATACAGACAACAATGTCGTCAAAACAATCCCCGTTTACACAGACCTGCAAAAACAACTAAGAATGCTGTTTTGTATGTGTAGCACGGAGTACACACTTTGTTCAGTTAAGTGTATTGTTGGGATAGGCATCACTCATAATATCATTGACAACGCTGTTTGTATTCACCATGTACTAACTGCTAATCAGAAAATATAGAAGCCCTCTCTAGAGATGGGTAATCACTGGAAACTCACAACCAGGTATTATGGTAATTATAGTACTTTTAATCATTTTTTTTCCCAAAAGTATGAAGTCGGTCTTTTTAAAGAAAATAATATAGAAAATAAACAAACACAATGTAATAATAACAAATAAACACCAAATTTCAATATACTTGAATACTCCTGATTTTTTTTTTAAACTCAATATATATATATATATATATATATATATATTATATGTCTTCCTGATTCTGCTGACTAATATATAAAGACAAATAAAAAAATTTTAAAGTATTATTTCCTTAATTAGGAGCTCTAACTCAAGTTCACAATCTTCTCAAAGACATACAGATACAGATAAATCATCATCAGAGAGAGAGAGAGAGAGAGAGAGAGAGAGAGAGAGAGAGAGAGAGAGCACCTAAACAGCATCTCATTATCCAACATATCCAAATTTTTCCAATATTTACAAACAACACAATTAATTTAAAAATAAAACTATACAAATGAACAATAATAAATATATGAATAAATTATTTTTAACATACAAATAATATCACAAACTATTTATAATAATTATATACAAAAATAATTGTAAACCTGGAACAAAGGTAAGTTACATCTGCCAGACCAGTAGTTGGCGATGTCACTTTGTGACACCATACTGACACATAAGATCCATGCACATGTTATTAGCATTTTCACAAACTCACATTTTCGTAGTTGACACATAGGCTAAAATCATTTTCAAAAACTTGCACTTTGAAACCTATTTATTTTCAAAAGTTTGCATTTTCAGGCCTCCAAAATGCAGCTGTTGTGTAAACGAATGGCCAAAACGCATAAAAAAATTTTTTCCCCGTTTTTAGTTGAAAGTAGTGTTTATTTAGTCATTTTTTTGAACTCACGCAAATTAACTTTTATTGACTTTCATTTTTGTGTGAACTATTCCTTTAATATGGGTTAAAAATTGTGTTTCATTTCAACCAAAAACACAAAGACTAATATAGCTAGTTAAAATAGCAAACATGAAATATGAATTGAACAGCTGTTCGGAGTGGAGTTGGGTGTTATCATTTCACCCAGTAACCACTTCACACATGACCTAAAGTGCTTACCTCTGATTTGCTGTTAGACGCTTGTCGATCCTAGGTCATGCTGGGTGATAATAGCTGTGTGCCAGTATGGGATTCAAAACCAGAGATTCAGCTCTTCTCTATTATAGCTGCAAATATTTTTCTGTCACCTATAAAATCTGCTACTCCCACGTGAGACCGCACTGGATGATTTAGACAAAGTAGCATAAAACCCTTGAATTTAATCAAATACTTCAGGCCTAGAGAGAAAATACTTTTCTTTTCCTCCAGTGCATTATGGCATGTATAGATGGAATCCCAATGATTTGAGTGCTGAATCCAAGGCGATAGTTTTTTAGTCATATTGTCTCCTAGATTCTTAGGACAGAGTTTGAATTCTAATGAGCTTAATCTTAAAGAGACTGCAGAAATATTTGTAATATTTCATCCTAACATATATCGAGAATTGATATGTCCTCGCACACATACACAATCAAGCCTCCAGCGTTACTTGTTGCCGAGCTTCATTAGGGTGAAGCCGTGGCACCTTCACTCGAGCGGCCCAGCCTGCTTCTCCTCTCTTCATTCTCATCAAACATTGCAGATGAGGTCCTGAGCCCAATTAATCACAGCACAGTCCTGCTTCACAGCCCCCCCATTAATCAACCTGACCACCAGCACGCATGCAAACAGCCCCTTCACTGAGCCTGGCAGCGCTGTCAGCCAACATCAACACACCAACTCTAATGCTCTCTCTCGCATAGATTTACCATTGTACTCGCTGTAACACGCACACAAATATGAAGGCGCTTTTAACAACATTGCGTTTTTACCTCGTGTCACGTTTTAGCTGGTTAGCATAGCTTTCGTCTGCAGGTAAATGCTGTAAATGCACCATCTAGCTGCAAAAAGCTTTTTCCTTTCACAGCCATTGAAAAGTTTTCAAATACCGTTCTTAAAATGCAGACGATAATTATTTGTGTTATGACTGACAACTGATTAATGGCTGGTGTTGAAATGATGTGCTATTTTGTGCAAATAATTTCCATATAAAATACCATCTGAAAAATTGATATTCATCTGGAGATTTGCTAAATGTTACATTTAAGAAAAGAAAAATACAGGAATGAGCATGCATAATTAATTCCAAAAACCCGATTCCAAAAAAGTTGGGACACTGTACAAATTATATATATATATATATATATATATATATATATATATATATATATATACACACAAACCAGATTCCAAAAAAGTTGGGACACTGTACAAATTGTGAGTAAAAAAGGAATGGAATAATTTACAAATCTCATAAACAGAGATAGAATACAGATAACATATCAAATGTTGAAAGTGAGACATTTTGAAATGTCATGCCAAATATTGGCTCATTTTGGATTTCATAAGAGCTACACATTCCAAAAAAGTTGAGACAGGTAGCAATAAGAGACCAGAAAGTTAAATGTACATAAAAGGAAGAGCTGGAGGACCAATTTGCAACTTATTAGGTCAATTGGCAACATGATTGGGTATAAAAAGAGCCTCTCAAAGTGGCAGTGTCTCTCAGAAGTCAAGATGGGCAGAGGATCACCAATTCCCCCCAATGCTGCGGTGCAAAATAGTGGAGCAATATCAGAAAGGAGTTTCTCAGAGAAAAATTGCAAAGAGTTTGAAGTTATCATCATCTACAGTCCATAATATCATCCAAAGATTCAGAGAATCTGGAACAATCTCTGTGTGTAAGGGTCAAGGCCGGAAAACCATACTGGATATCTGTGATCTTCGGGCCCTTAGACGGCACTGCATCACATACAGGAATGCTACTGTAATGGAAATCACAACATAGGCTCAGGAATACTTCCAGAAAACATTGTCGTGAACACAATCCACCGTGCCATTCGCCGTTGCCGGCTAAAACACTATAGGTCAAAAAATAAGCCATATCTAAACATGATCCAGAAGTGCAGGTGTTTTCTCTGGGCCAAGGCTCATTTAAAATGGACTGTGGCAAAGTGGAAAACTGTTCTGTGGTCAGACGAATCAAAATCTGAAGTTCTTTTTGGAAAACTGGGACACCATGTCATCCGGACTAAAGAGGACAAGGACAACCCAAGTTGTTATCAGCGCTCAGTTCAGAAGCCTGCATCTCTGATGGTATGGGGTTGCATAAGTGCGTGTGGCATGGGCAGCTTACACATCTGGAAAGGCACCATCAATGCTGAAAGGTATAGTTTTAAGTTCTAGAACAACATATGCTCCCATCCAGACGTCGTCTCTTTCAGGGAAGACCTTGCATTTTCCAACATGACAATGCCAGACCACATACTGCATCAATTACAACATCATGGCTGTGTAGAAGAAGGATCCGGGTACTGAAATGGCCAGCCTGCAGTCCAGATCTTTCACCCATAGAAATTTGGAGCATCATAAAGAGGAAGATGCGATAAAGAAGACCTAAGACAGTCGAGCAACTAGAAGCCTGTATTATACAATAATGGGACAACATTCCTATTCCTAAACTTGAGCAACTTGTCTCCTCAGTCCCCAGACGTTTGCAGACTTTTATAAAAAGAAGAGGGGATGCCACACAGTGGTAAACATGGCCTTGTCCCAACTTTTTTTGAGATGTGTTCATGCCATGAAATTTAAAATCAACTTATTTTTCCCTTAAAATGATACATTTTCTCAGTTTAAACATTTGATATGTCATCTATGTTGTATTCTGAATAAAATGAAATTTGAAACTTCCACATCATTGCATTCTGTTTTTATTCACAATTTGTACAGGGTCCCAACTTTTTTGGATTCAGGTTTGTATATATATATCAGCTGACAACCAATATGGTAATGATGGGAATGAGCGTGCACAATTAAATATTCAATATTGGCTGATAAATATAAAAAAATATAAAAATGTAATATTAGTCAATAACCAAAATGGATATAGACTTGAATGAGCATACACAAATAAATCTTCAATATGGGTCAATACTGATACATAAAATCAAAGATAAACTGTAATATTAGTGAATAACCGACATGGTTATAGACAGGAATGATCATGAACAATTAAATATTCAGTATAGTCCAATGCCGAGACATTACAATAAATCTGTAATATTAATCAATAACCGATATTGTACCAATATATTGTGAGTTCTTAAACTTATGTATTGATAATATACATTGCAAATTTATATGGAATATGCAATATGGCTGACAGGAATGCGTGTGCATAATTTTAATAAGTGCCGATACTGATACATTAAAAATCTTGTAATGTTTACCGATAACCAATATGGTACCGATATATTGTGCATCCCTAAACGCATATATTGATAATATATATTACATATTTCTACTTGCAAATTCACTGTAAGAATCATGCAAGACAATAACATGCTTTGTTCTCCTCATTCTCTTGCTAGCTGCTTTCTGAAGACGTTCAGCTCACAGTCCTGTTGAGATTTCATTGTGTTGTTTCTGAACTGCTACAGAAAAGTGAAAACAGGATGAAATTTAGGCCAGTATCTAATTTCTGCTGGCTACATGCTGAGGCGTCCCTCTCAAGCTTTAAACATCTGTCTTTGTTCCACAGGACTTATTGGAGCTGAAAAAAAGATTAAGGAGCGCTGAGAATGACCGTCCCAGTGGAGTATCATTTCTGCTTTTTCCAACTTTTCTCCCTTCATCTCTTTCTCTGACAGGTAGCACAGTTTCCCAACCAGGCGCGATGAAGCAGCAAGCAGTAAAAGCAATTTCTTTCATGTAAATCTGACCAGCGACGTCAACAAGCAATGAGTGATGGGACGTTTGGTCAGGGTTTGTAATTCAGCCTTAATTGAGTAGCCACGCCCACCCGAAACCTGATTGGTCCACAGTCCAGTCCACATAACAGTACCTAAACATCAAACATCTGTTACACAGCAGCTTCAATTTCAGTGTGGACAGAAAATGTACTTTTGCCTGTTTAGGACACAATGTAAGTGAAATACGAACATCATGATGTAATGTTTCAGTCACTTGCCTCTGAAGAAAAGTATGTACAGTATTCCTTAAGAGCCTGTGCTGGCAGATATACAACGTCTTACACTACAATGAAATTCTCTGTATTTTGAGTCTTTGTGAGCAGATGTCTTTGATAGGCTGTCGGTTTAACATCAGATTGGCGTCTGCCCCCTGTGTCAGCGCTGAGAGAGCAGAGCGTTGTATGTTAGCAGGAGGCGAAGGGCTGAGTGTGTTTTGAGGGACTTGGTGTCATTTCTGCTCAGCTTTGTTTGAATTGTATGTGACAAGCCTTTTAACACCGCTGCTGTTCTTTCCTTTGCTAAATCAACGATTGCGAGTGGAGAAGGAGAGAACAAGGAAGTAAAAGGTAGATGCGTTTGGATTGAAAGGCAAATTTCTTTCTTCTGCCTGTGATTCCTTCAAACCTCCTCAAAATGGATCCAATTATGGAGGCACCTGTGCAGTGAAGTTTGTGGTTGTCAATGTAATTGTGAAACTCTGTACCGCCACACTGAAAGAAGCCCATCATTGACCAGCCTTATCTTTATAAGCATGATTTCGAAATGAGATGTCTTTTCTGCTTGAATACTGAAGGAAAATTACAAGCAGTTTGCATTTATGATGCAGTCTAGCTGAAAAGGGGGGGTGGGGGGGTATTTATTTATTTATTCCCAAACATATATATTCCCAAAAAACAACATAAAACAATAAAAAAAAAAAAAAAAAAAAAAAACTTTCAGCACTTTTTTTTTCCCGCTTATACAAATTATATTAAATTTGAGATTTAGCTTAATATTCACAATAATTATTTAATATACTGGCAGCCCTAATGTAGACCTATATGCATACATTTTGAAGGAAATAATGGGCTGTTTGCAAGATACTGGACAGCCATTGTGATTAAGTTTATTATGTAAATGAATTTCCATGCATGTTTATATCCCAAATGTTGATATCCTAACACTTTTGATGCATGCAGTCTTTTACACGCCATCTAAATGTCACATGAAACCAGTCACTGGTGGCTTAGAATGTCTTTCAGACAACATATGAAGGCTGTCTGCTATAATGAGCTGTAATACCCACCAAATGTGATGTTTAGAGAGTGCCTTCTTAAGCAGGGAAAGACAAAGCATCAGTTTACGAGAATAATCCCTGGTGCTTGTAAAAGAATTGTCACATACACAGTACCAGTTCACTTCCAGCACTGTTCAGATGCTTATTGTTATTCTAGGTCAGTGCTTAGTGCTAAAAATCACAGCCGTGGCTCTCGGTGCACTTGTTAGAATGAAGTCAGATAAATATGTGCCAAATCCATCAAACAATGGTGAAAGCAAAGGAGAGTGCTGAGCAGCCCACCCCGACTGACACTGAGCTATGGAATTCCAAACCTGACAAAATTAGAAATAAATAAATAGATAAATAAATATACAAAGGAAAATAAATAAATAAATACA
Source organism: Cyprinus carpio (assembly GCF_018340385.1). NCBI lineage: Eukaryota > Metazoa > Chordata > Actinopteri > Cypriniformes > Cyprinidae > Cyprinus > Cyprinus carpio. Next base: position 3,318,327 of record NC_056589.1, on the reverse strand, counting down.
TACACACATACATAAATAAAATATACAAATGAATATACAAAGAAAAGGAAGTTTAAAAAAATTATACTATTATATCCTTATTTATGTATATTTTTATTTTTTTCCCCCATTTATTTATTTTTTCTTTTATTTATTTATTTCCACATTTATCGGTTAAGGCTCCGTTAAAGGCAGCTGCCAATCCGATAGATGGGTGTGAACGAACAGACACTGTTTGCACTCCGATTGATGCACATGAGCAAAACGACACCGCAACTCAGCTTCTTATTTGCCTTTTTGCCACCTTACCTTATATTTTATTCCTCTCTTCCAATCCATAATGCATCACAAGGCACCTTAGCGTCGTACTTTTTGTCTGTTTGCTCGCGTGCATCAGTCGGAGTGCAACAGTGAGAGATCGTGAGACAGGTGAAAAGCGTTTGGTTAATGGTGAATATTGACCTATTGACTGTACTGTTGTGGCTCTCGCTGTTAGCAGGGGATAGTCGCTGTAATTGGGGTAAAACCGACAGAATGATTATTGTATAAGGAGCCACGGGTTGCACTGTCTGTTCGTTCGCACTCATCTATTGGATTGGCAGCTGCCTTTAGCTGTTCCTTTACCGATGACCTCCTTTCTTCTTAGCATTCGGCACACAATCGTCTGTGAGTGACGTCACCTCCCAATTCAAACACACAGTACCAGTTCACTCCAGCACTGTTCAGATGCTTATTGTTATTCTAGGTCAGTGCTTAGTGCTAAAAATCATAGTATAGCCTCATAGTATATTCCCGCCCCGACACTGATTGACAGGTTTCTGTGTAAGGCATCAGAAATTCAAATACTAAAGTAATTGCGATTACATTTGAGTGTTGGCAGGTTACATGCACGATACAGAGAGAATGAAAAAGCAGACTTGGTAATTAATTTTGCTATTTAAATATGACAGGCTTGTAACTCGTGAGACATGGGAAATACTCTTGTAAATGGGCTTTTCATTTCCATCTGAAATTTGGCAGTCACTGTATTCGCAAAAGCGAAAACGCAAACGGTACTGCAAGATTTGCTTTCGGATTATGTCACTATTTATGCATTGACATATAGAAAACACAATTGAAAATACAACTTGCAATTCATTTTGAAAATCGTGACTGTGGCCTCAAAGCCTATTGTGCCTCGATTGCTATTGCTGAGGTAAAACACGCCTCCTCATTACACTACGGACAAAGAAATGTAGAAATAGATACATGTGGAAATAAACAAATATGGAAATGAAAAAAGAAATAAATATGTAAATAAATACATGTGGAAAAAATATACAGAAATACGGGAATAAAAGTGTAAATAATAATAAGAATTTTTCTACTTTTCTTTGTATATTTATTTATATATTTATTTCAAATTTTGTCAGGTTTGGAAATCCATACTGAGTGTTGGTGACTTCTGCCACAGTCATCTGATGACTCGTAAATGCTTAATGGCCATGCTTGATGGCACGATGACATCTGCTTGTTCCGTGTGGGCTCACAGATTGCGTGCTCTGAAAGAGACCCTCGCTGCATGTCAAAATGTCGAATGACTCAGACTGCACATGCTACAGCAAAGCCATTAACAACATGTTCATATATTAAAATTCAAAACTGTTTTATGATGTGATAAAGAATGAAATATTAGCACTTGGCATCTGACAATGTTTTTCAAAAATGACAAACATCGTGTATAAATTAAAAAAAAAAAACTCTCTCATGTCAGGCAGTTGTTTATTATGCTCAAGGCAACTTTTTTTCTTCTTCGTCTTTTTTTTTCTCTAGAAAATAATAACAGAGACAAACCAAACAAACTTGTTTTACAAAACTTAAATGCTGTGCAAGATTGGGGTAATGGGCAGAAATCAACTAGTGATGGCCAATATAAAGCTGATATATATCACACAATTTCACTTAAAGAGAGTAACAACACATGCAAAACAATTGCTAAAATAAAATTTATTTTATATAACATTTACTAAATTATATAAATCTGAAAAAAGTTTAACTTTTCAAAATAAAAGCTTGAGACATATCAGTCAAACAGGAAAAAATGTCCAGTGCTAAAAAAAAAAAAAAAATATCTGCCGATATATCAGCTTTGGCAATATTTGGATATTTAAAATAAATGAATTTAAAATGGCTGACTCCAATATCTTATGCCGATGGTCGATGTTAAGCAGATATATATTACACTGTTTAATTTAAAGAGAGTGAAAAGACATGCATAAGAATTACAAATTTTAATTTATTTCATATAATATTTACTAATTTATATAAATCAATATGAAAAAAAGTGAGCTTGTCAAAATAAAAACTTTCAGAATAACAGCCAAACAGGAAACAACAACCACAACAACAACAACAACAACAACAACAACAAAAGATAATTGCCAATGCCAATAATTAAAAAAAAAAAAAAATCACATATCGGCTGATATATCGGTCAACCACTATTGTAAACACACTCATTGGGTCTCAACAATGTCTCAAACTGTGCTTACATTTACCAAGACACCAAAGTTTTCAATCAAAAGATTCCATTAGAAACATTTCTCATCAAATTCTTCTATGCGATGCATTTTGTGGGCAGTATCAGGAACAGATTATCGGCTTTGCTTAATGACTGGTGATAATGGTCCCGCCACACTGTGTTATTCAATCTGCACGTATTACACTCCGTCCTCACCGTCGCATGCCGAGTCTTCCTCCACACCCCTTTCTGTGATCACAAAAATCATTCATGTTCTGAAAAAAAAAAAAAAAAAACAGATAGGAGAACTGGGGGTGACTACAAAAATTACTGCAGATTGCTGCAAATCCCCCGTCTTTGATCTTGGCAGCCATCAAAGGGATGCGCACTCCAAAACGGAGCCGCCCGACCGCCTGTTCACCATTTCATATTCCTCAAGAGAATGTCAAATAACAGTCTCTCTTCCTGCAGCCTCTAATCCCCTTCCAAAATACTGTCACCGATCGCAGCCCTGCGCCTGCAACCGGGCCTCGCTTTCACACCCATCATCTTTGATGTCACATAAACTTCACAGCTTTGTGTGATGCTTAAGTTATCGCGCTTTTATGGGGTCTCTATCAAGTCGCAACATTGTATTGTTGCCCATAAACTGCCCCCACAACTTTCTGTCAGCCGCTCGAGTGATGGATTCGTCCTGTGAGAGCTCTGCTCCCGTAAAGAGGGTTTGTTTGGTGTATTCCACACTTCAGCATCTTTCCTTGTTAATAAAACTGCAAATCTGCTGAACTGAATCAGCAGTGCGGCAGATTACATTGTAAAAAGGGGGCCGCTGTGGAAAAAAGCGATTAGAGACACAGTTTCTCTGGAGGAGAGACAAAGAGAGCAGCTCCTCCCGAGATCCCCAGATATTTGAGCCGCGTTCAGGTGTGGAGAGCTCCATGTGCGCTGCATATGAATTCTGCCATTTGCAGGCCTGTCCTTGCTCGCTTTAGAATTAGATGTTATCTTTAGGCTTGTGTATCTTTATTACCTTGAATAGCCAGTTTAAGCATGAACGGCATGGCTGCAGTGCAGTTGTGTCCATTGCTTTATGTTAACAGTGTTTAAATGACAGTTTTATTTATTTATTTATTTATTTTTGCAAATTTTGAATTTGATTTTTGCTAAAAATTTTAATATTGCAAAAACTGTTTGAGAGTAAAGGGCTTTTGTTTATGTGTGTGTGTTGCATTAAAATGTAAACAAAAGATAAGACAAGACAAACAGATGAAAGATTAAACTAACAATGTTTCATTTCAGTAATGCATGGGTTATGTGACTTTGTTTCTCGCAATTCAAGGGGAAAAAAGTCAGAATTGTGACAAATTAAGAACTCTGCCTTTTTTTCCTCAAAATTTCAAATCATCTTGCAACTCTGTTTATATATATATAATTTTTATTTATTTAGATTATATCTTTTTTGTTTATCAGAATTGCGAAAAAAAAAGAAAAAAAAAGAACTGAATTCTGAGAAAAACTGAACTGTGTCATAAAAAGTCCTAGACGTATATATTCCTAGACGTGCATCTAGTAATTTATTCAATACATGTTTTTCTTCATACTGAATTAAAGTTTTTTTTTTTTTTTAACATTCACATTAAAACATGTGGATGGAAGCTTTGCTAATGTTTGCTTGTGTTCAGTTTTTAATTGTATTATCATTTTCTTGGTGTATCTTTTATACAGTTTGGATTCTAGACATCAAATTAAGCATTACCTTAATGTCTTATTCCCTGAAGAGGTCACATCTGTTTTTGTTGTTGTTGTCATTGACAATTAGGGTTGGGTATCGTTTGAATTTTATCGATTCCGATTCTGATTCTGCTCATCGATTCCGATTCTTATCAATTCCTAGTTTCAATTCCAATAAGATTAAAAAATCAAATATAAAAAAATAAATAAAAATAAAACTGTTTACGTTCACTTAAGACAAAAACGCCTGTGTTTATGATGATATACTGACATTTCTGCATACTGGTCGATAAATATGAAAGCAGTCAGTTTTAGCCCGGAACAAGCTGTTCTCTCTGCATGCGCTTGTGCTTCATGTGCGCTGCACACAAACAGGGCACAAGTTCATTTCATAAATCATTTTAAATCACATTAAAATGTGAACGCAGGAATCGTTAAGCAGAATTGGAATGCACACTTCTTATTAAATACCCGGTTCTTGGAAATTTGGAACCGGTTCTAAAATGGAACCGGTTTTCGATACCCAACCCTACTGACAATATAGACCTCCTGAATATTATATCCAGGCCATCACCAACTTGTAATAGCTGTTGTCAGATCCTGGTTTGTTGTGCCATTTAGGAAGTGTGTTTGTTAACATAAACCAAGCCGTGTTGTTCTGTAATTTATATTTATATTCCAGATTCGACACTTCCCACCCAACTCCGACAGGAAGCTCGGGCATGAGGAAACCATTGTGGATGATTTCTGTTTGGCACGAAACGCTCTTGGCTCAGTGTAGTTCCTCTTGTCACTCTTAATAGCAGTGACTCCCAGCTATCTCTGCCAGTCAGGGAGATTTTAATGGGAAAAAGGCCAACTCGTCAGCTCTGCATGACAGACTAAATTGTCAGTAACCAATGTAGAGTTCGGCATCAACTTTGTAGTTCTACTAATGACACGCTCCCATCGACCCCACGCCATTTACCAGATTTCCTCCAGTGCATCCACACATCATCATTCCTGGAAGCAGCTCGTAGTCTGAGGGTAATCATACATGTAGACAGTAATTACTTGTTTATATCCTCGCGGCAGATGGGCTCAGTCAGGAGACACCTGAAATTGATCTGGGTTCTGAGTAATCACAATCTGATCCGTTCCTATCGGAGAGGAAGAAGACTGATCCCAGCCAGCGATGTCAGCTCCATGGGATTCTTGTTTGTTGGGTTTTGATTCTTCTCAAACTCGCTATTGAGCCGCCGGACTGCCTTGTGTTAAACGTCTCTTTCTCTCTCTTCACACGGATGTCCGTTTATTGAAAATGAGCTTTTTAAGCAGCGTGCTGTGCATGGTAATGGATTGGGGAAGGGTGATTAATTTGTCTTGTCATTAAATATTCTTTGTGCCAGTCTGAATTCATCGTATTTCAAAATATGACTCTGGTTTTGTGTTTTAGAGAATGGTCTTTCATATTCAATCTCTATTTGTGCTGGGTTGACTGGCGTACGGCTAATTGGAGTTAAAGTTTATGAGATCTGATGGCCTGAGAAGTTTTATAGTGACCACGGCTGTCAGGCAAGAGTTTGTGCAAAATTAAGCCATTAAAATGGGGTCTGTTCCTCAAACAAAACAGTCAGTTATTCACAAATGCATTAAAAATGTAACTCACACATGAAGTGGCTTGAAAACACCTCTGCTCATGCTTTTGATTTCAATAGTTTAAAGTAAAAAAAGGTGATACAACTGTCCTCACATCTTAAAATCATTGAACAGAAAACCTTATTAAGATAATTTGACCTTTTTATGACAATGTAAGTTTAATTCAGTTTGTAAAATGTCATTTGGTGAAACTCCCCAAAGATTCATTTGGAAAATAGTGAAATTCTATCGTCATTTACTCACCCTCATGTTCAAACGAAGATCTTTTGATGTATGCTGCTAGCCAAACACTTGCTGGTGGCCATTGACTTCCATAGTATGGAACAAAATACCATAGAAGTCAGTGGGAATCAAAAGCTTTGGTTATCTTCTTCAGAAGAAAGAAACTCATACAGGTTTGAAACAAGTGTAGGGTGAGTAAATGAACTGAACTTTTGGATGAACTGTCACTTTAAGTTCTAAAAAGCGGCTACACGTCTTTTGTTTCATCCAAGAAAGAAAGTCAGACAGGTTTGAAATGACATGAAGGGCGAGTAAATGATCACTCATTTTCATTTTTGTCTGAGTTATTTCTTTAATGGCAGTTTTTCTTAACTGTTGGCGCGCCCTGCCGTGCGACACTCCTCCAGATGCTCTTATTGGAGCGGCTCCCCTGTTTCCTCCATGTCTAAGCTGGAGTGTAGATGATACGGATGTTATTCTGAAGATTTGTGGCTGATCGTGTCGGGCTAATGGTCCTCTGGTAGCCTTTGTAATGGCAGAGCATTGTCATGAAATATGAAATAAAAGACTCATCATTAATGTATAACCACCCACTCTTTGTAGCTTGTACTGTTTTCTTGTTCCCTGCGAGAAGTCATTTGGAAATAGTTGTTTTCAAAAACTGTTTAATGGGACAACATGCTTGTTCAGACCTTCACTTTAACAACTTTAACAAAATGTGAGGCAGAGGTGGAGACAAATTGCACCACGTTAGCTGCCAGGCTGCTTCCTCTTTTCTCAAGCAGACATAAATTACATCGAAACGCTCCAGTTTGTGGCTCCCAAACACCCAAATCTGCTCCGTCTTATGAGGCTTCTGCTGGTATATATTGCATGGCCTAAGAAATTATTTTGCATATCCTGTTAAATGTATGAAGAAAAAAATATAATGTATATATATATTAGAGATGCACCAATGTATCAGCCAATAATCGATATCGGCCAATAAAAGCAATTATCATAAAATTAAAGAGCTTTGTGCTTTGTTACTTCTGATAAGAAATAAAGTCTCCATTTTCAAATCTGTACATTTGATCACAAACTGCAAACAATAAATGGTGTTTTGATGCTCTTAGATGTGGTGTGACAGATCGCTGTATTATATATCCATGTTTGAATAAATCCGTCATAAAGACAAGTTCAATTGAAATACAATTGAATGTGACTGAATATAATAGAGTTCTTGTTCATTTTAGCCTCCAATGTACCAAATGAGAGGGTCCACCATTTTTTTCCTTAAGAAAACCAAACTATCGGTATCGATATCAGTAGATATTGTTCTGAATATTTGCTATCGGTTGATTTATACATGCAGTTTTGTAAAAAAAAAAAAAATGTTCTTCTTAAATACTCCAATACTCTGTTTTATTTGAAAAAATATTTTTTTACTGTGTAGTTTATACTGTTTGCATCCAAAAACCATACTTTTTACAGTAAATTTTACAGTAAAATTACATATGTTTAACCATTTATAATTTTTTAATTTTAAATGGTGAGGCAGCTTCCAGTTGATCAATAAACAGATTATTATGGTTGCATCTAAAAGTTAAAAGCATTTTTTTTGTTTATTTGCATATTCACTTTGTTGTCTTTCATTGACTTTAAATGGTCATTCCTGATGTAGACTAGATAAAGTGCCACCTGATTATAACCGAGGTAAATCATAATGCATAATTAATTGCGATGGACAGGGCTCATTGCACATTACAGCAAAACAAGCTCAGTCCCATTTGACCTTTGCCCTGTCAGTTAGCTCCACTTACTCCAGACTGTCTGCTGGGCATTAATAACAAAATAACTAGTTAATTATGCTGACAGATTGTTTGTATGAAATCTCATAGTTCTGCTAGGAGTGGCGAAGCAGATCAAAGTCGGCTTTAAAGTGGATTTATCCTCTTACTTAAGAAAATGAAGGAGAGAGTCGATCAAACGCACTGAGAAAGCGTTTCAGGGGGAAATTTCCCATTCAGGAGGCAATGATTAATTATGCCACGTAATTAGCCCGTCAAATTAAATGTGTCGTCCTCCCTTGTGACAAGGTGATGTCAGAATGCGATGGCACATTAGCGTGCCGTTATGAAATGGAGACTCATAATGTTCTTGATATTTACACATGTGAGAGGTTACTCTATAGTAAAAACATCCCGCAAGTTTCAAATGTCAAAGCTATCTCCTTTTTGTTCCTGCGCTTTTGAAATCAGGAGAATGGTGACGTCGACATACCCTTAGCATGCGTCATCGTCGTATGTAATCAAAGAGGAGCTTTCTGAACACCTCCTGTCTGTCCATCAATCACAAGAGCCAAGTGTGTCAAACTCAAACTGCCCAGCCTTCCTAAAGATCCCCAGCATTAGAAATGCATGGCTGAAGTGTATTTTAATGACGTGCCTGAGCGACTGAAAGGTAATGTTTTTGTTATTCATTTCACAATGGATTGTTTTTTGAATTATTCTAAACATGCTGCTGGTTTTTCAACACATCATTTGTTGAAAGATGTGTCAGTGGCAAGCATTTTATCCTCAGAGCAAATGCAGGTAAAAACATTTATTTTAAATCTCACTCTGTTTTTGTAATAAACAGCAAACCATGCAGCCTTTAATGCCACAGTTCTGTCATCATTTACTCAAGCTGTTTCAAACTTATATGAGTTTATTTCTTCTGTTGAGAGCAATATAAGATATTTTGAAAAATGTTAACAGTGGCCATTGATTAAAGGGGTCATATGATGCTTTTTTAAAGATCATTATTTTGTGTATTTGGTGTAACAGAATATGTTGACATGCTTTAATTTTCAAAAAACACATTATTTTTCAAATACTGTACATTATTGTAGGTCCTCTATGCCCCGTCTCTCTAACGCGTCGTTTTCTACAAAGTCCCTCCTTCGGACAAGCGCAGTCTGCTCTGATTGGCCAACTGACCCAGTGTATTGTGAATCGCAAGCTTCATCTTTCAAAATAAATGTAAAGACAGTTAATAATGTCCTTAGTTTTAACTTTAGTTCAAGCCTGAAAGAGGAACAGAGTCGTGTGACAGACACAGTGATGAAGCTCATATGTGTTTGCAGTACACAAGCCACGGACGGTTAAGACAGCTGACTGCACTGTCTCTCTCTCTCTCTCTCTCTCTCTCTCTCTCTCTTTCTCTCTCTCTCTCTCACACACACACACACACACACACACACACACACACAACATGCAAACTCTGCATTTGAACAGTCAACAGCAAATACTTAAAACTAATAACAAAACATACTTACAGTAGCTGATTCAGAAGCTCCAGATTGTCATAGTAAAATCAGAATTACCTCCTCTCCTAGATTCACGAAACGGTCGTCTTAAAGATTCCTAAATGCATCTACTTTCGGAAGGCCAAATGAAGTGCTTTTGCTTTCGTCTAGATACACACAGCATCTCCCTGACATGATGCTTCAACACTAACTGAGGTTACTGAAACCACGCCTTCTTTCTTTGTGTGAACATTTGGGTGGCATTATGCAAATATTTCCACATAGTGACGTAGAGATGCTGGGGTGTGTTTGAATGAGCCGTTTTAGGGGGGGCGTGGCTTAGTCTTAAATTTGATAAACAAAACTTGTAACACTCCAAAGAGAAAGGAAAACTTGAAACCTAACTATGAACAACCATCTAATAACACCACAAATATAAAAGAAAAATAAAAAACAAAAGATATCTAATCGATAAATATAAGGTATAAGGAAAATACTATGGGGGTCAATGGCTACCGGTTATACACATTTAACACCAAGCGTATCATTGTAATGAAGAAAAATAATATATATATATATATATATATATATATATATATATATATATATATATATATATATGAAAAATTAAGCAATTAAGTGAGCAAAAGCAGATGCCACACTGTTGCCATCGTTGTGGTTGAGTTTCAGTTTCTTCTGATTTGGTGTTGGACAGATATGGCTCTATCACAGCGCTTGCCATCTCGAGGTGTAAAGGTTACCATGGTTACAGTGCAATGAAGTCAGCCAATCACAGCAGTGGGCGTTTACTTTCGTTCCTACAAGAGGAAACTGAGTGTTTTGTGTTTCAGAGAGTGAAAATGAGGATGGAAAATGAATATTGGTTGTGATGGTAATGGTAGCACTAATTATCTCAGCAATCCCTTATTATAAAAACGAGAATTTTTTCACATACACATATTTATGAAATTAACTGATAATAAAAATCTGAAAGTTTAATTTAGAAGATATTATTATTATTATTATTACAAATATTTTAAACTATTTTAAGGTTACTCCCAACCCTGGCAACACATAATTAGAAACAAATAAATAAAATAAATAAATAAAACTTGTTAAATATGCATAGCTCTTTATTTTAAACCAGTGCTTAACCATCACAGTAAAACACTTTATGTCATTGTTCTGCTTTTATTTCAATTGGCAACATGTTCCAGAGTTGGGAACCCTTTCCAGATAAAGCTCTTTGTCCTTGTGGAGTTCTACGATAATCAATAAACAAATAAATATTGAAAAAATATGATAAATATCTAAACAAAACATTGTCTTTGTCTGAATTTTTATAATGAGCCCTTCTAGTGCATCTGCTAAATTATAAAGTGAAAAAAGTGACGTGACATACAAGCCAAGTCCCCAAACTCAGAATTCGTGCTGTGCATTTAACCCATCCAAAGTCCACACACAGCAGTGAACACACACACAGCAGTGAACACACACACAGCAGTGAACACACACACCCTGAGCAGTGGGCAGCCATTTATGCTGTGGTGCCCAGGGAGCAGTTGGGGGTTCGGTGACTTGCTCAAGGGCACCTGAGTCGTGGTATTGCCGGCCCGAGACTCGAACCCACAACCTTAGGGTTAGGAGTCAAACTCTCTAACCACTAGGCCATGACTTCCCCTATTATATTTAAAGGCGTCATATGATGCTGCTAAAAAGAACATTATTTTGTGTATTTGGTGTAATGAAATGTGTTTATTTGGTTTAAGGTTAAAGAAAACACACTATTTTCCACATACAGTACATTACACAGCGGAGGCACCACAAGCGGCGTGAGAGGAAGTAGAAGAGGGGTAAGCGCGGAGGCATCCGGGCTAGGCTAACAGCTAACCCACACAAGCCATCTATCCCCACCATCGTACTGGCTAACGTACGCTCTTCGGACAATAAAATAGACTACAAACAATTACTATGCTCAACTCAGAGGACTGTAAGAGACTGTTGTGTTTTTGTGTTCACGGAAACATGGCTCAGCAACAGCGTTCCTGACTGCGCTATTCAGTTTGATCAGCTGACATGCTATCGAGCAGACAGAGTCCACGTTGCGGGAGGTAAATCACGTGGTGGCGGGCTTTGTGTTTACATCAATGATGCGTGGTGCCACGATGCTGTTGTGGTCTGCAAACACTGCTCACCCCTGGTGGAGTTTATGATTATTAAAGTGCTGGCCGTTCTATCTACCGAGGGAATATACAGCCATACTGCTCATTGCTGTTTACATTCCTCCCTGCTCCAACATCAACAACAGGAGTTAGGCACTGAATGAACTGTACCAGCACCCCAGTGAGCAGCAGACAGCACACCCTGATGCTTTTCTCAACTTGACTGGGGATTTCAACCATGCAGACTTAAAGAGTGTGTTCCCAAAAATACACCAACACATTAACTTTCCAACAAGAGGTAAAAACATTTTGGATTGTGTTTACACCACCCAGAAAAGAGCTTACAAAGCCCTCCCCCACCCCCACCTTGGGACCACATCATTGTCCACATCATTGTCATGCTAATGCCTGCATACAAACCGCTCGTTAAAGTCGCCAAACCAGTTGACAAACAGATACAAGTGTGGCCTGAAGGGTCATCAGAGGCTCTTCAAGACTGTTTTGACACAACTGACTGGAATATGTTTAAGCAGGCTGCCACATACAATAACGCCACAGACCTCCAAGAGTACTCAGAGACTGTCACTGCCTACATCACCAAGTGTATTGATGATGTACCATTCACAAAGACCATCACTGTCCGGGCCAACCAGAAACTGTGGATGACAGGGGAGGTCTACAGACTCCTGAAGACATGGAACACTGCCTTTAGAGCTGGAGATGAGGTGGGCCTGAGGACAGCTAGGGCCAACTTATTCCGCGGCATCAGAGAAGCTAAGAGACAGTACTCCAGGAGGATAGCCCATAGATTCAGCGACAGCAGAGACATTCTGAGCCTGTGGCAGGGGATACAGACAGTTACGGACTACAAGCCCCCACCGCGGGGGACCTGTGACAGCAACATCTCCCTGCTGAACGAGCTGAACGCCTTCTTCACTCGCTTTGAGGCACAAAACAGCACCACTGCACAGAAGACTCCACCTCCTCCTGGCAACCAGGTGATGACGATGTCCCCGGACAGTGTGAGGAGATCCTTCAGCAGGATCAACGCACGCAAAACTCCGGGTCCTGCCAAGTTCCTGGGCATGTACTGAGAGACTGTGCAGTGGAACTCACTGATGTCTTCACAGACATTTTCAACATCTCGCTTAGTCAGGCTGTTGTTCCCACATGCTTCAAACCTACCACCATCATTCCAGTCCCGAAGAAGCCGTCTCCATTCTGCTTCAATGACTACCGTCCAGTTGCACTTACCCCTATTCTCATGAAGCGCTTTGAACAGCTAGTCATGCACCACATCAAGTCTGCCCCCTCTGAGAAGATCGTTGGTGTCTCCCTCCAGGACATTTATGGAGCCCGTCTCACCCGAAAAGCCCTCTACATCGCAGGTGATCCCACTCGGAGACTGCAGAGTCTCCAGGCCAGGACCAGCAGATTAAAGGACAGCTTAATTCATCAGGCTGTCAGGAAGCTGAACTCCCTCCCGACCTTGCCCCCCCTCCCCACTGAACTCTGAACCTCAGTCCAACACCCCCCCCCCCCAGCTCCCGTTAACACACTGGGACCTGCACCAGACACTTTGTACAGCATTGGTCTGCTCACTACCTCATTCAGCAGTTAACTGACCTCATTCAACTACCTCTTCTGTCAGTTTAAATAAAGAACTGCTCTCTGAGATTTTTGACACTTTAATCAGACTGAATAAGCTCTTTTGCACTACAATCATTATATCTGCACTGTTTACTTGACTGGTTTGCACTCTATCTGCCATGTGCCTTGTGCTGTTTTACTTATCTTTCTTTTTACATTACCTATTTGTATAGTTGTACTTTATATTTTATTATCTGTATTTAATTTTCTACTGTTAGTGTATCTCTATGCGCCAAGGGTCTGAGAGTAACACAATTTCAATTCTCTCTATGTATGTACTGTAGAATGTGGAAGAATTGACAATAAAGCAGACTTGACCTGACTTACTGTTTCTCCTCTATGCCCCACCTTCTGAAACGTGTTGATTTTCACAAGGCTCATCTCTCTGAAAAGCGCAATGTGATTGGCCGAATGCCTCAAGCGTGAGATGGAAATGTTACACCTCTTAACATATTGTGATTCCTTTTCCGGCCGGAGCGCTGAGACAAAAACATAAAACCCATTATAAATGTGATATAAACATGATTTCTAGTCGTGTTTTCTTTTGGAAGGCAAAAACAAAGTAGTTTTGCTTTATCAATGAAACAGCATCACACACCGCAGCCTTGAGTGAGCAGAGGCCGGAGGCCTAGAGTGAGCCACGGTCTAGAGTGAGCCGTGGCCGGCTTGAGTGAGCAGAGGGGGGGGGGCTTGAGAACGGTGTGGCAGGCAGATTCTACGAAGAGGCGTACCTTGGTCTTGCAGCAACCACATGTGACGACCCCGGGCTGGACGCCGCTTCATCCACGGTGAAAGCCGATTCAGCTACCCACATAAAAAACATTACGACCAAAATAAAAGAACAGCAAAGGTCAGTTCCAGGCATGACTAAGCGGATATCATCCTCTTTTGGAAGGCCAAACAAAGTAGTTTTGCTTTCACAGTGAAACACACAGCATCTATATGTCATGCTGGCAGCGGCAACAACAATACTACAACAAGAATAAAAGGTACGCCTTCTTTTTTTGCATGAACATCTGGGCGGCGTTATGCAAATCTTCCAACATAGTGACGTAGATATGTGGGGGCATGTTAGAATGAGCCATTTCAGGGGGGCGTGGACAAGTGTAAACTTTTATAAAGAATATCTTCTTTATTCACCAAGAGCTTGTAACACTCCAAGGAGAAATGAAAATTTGAAATCGCATCATATGACCCCTTTACATGTAAATGTGAAACTGCATTTTATGACCACTGTAAATGAGGTTGTACAGTTCTCAGATCAGTCGGGCCCCTGGCCCTCGTAGGCCTTCTGTCAGTACAGATGATCGACACTCGGACAGTTCATGGCCACTCTGTCCTGCTTCGGACATCTTAGACAAAAAAGAGCTGGTTCAGATATCGACGCACAATATATTCCGCCTGACATGAATACTGAATAATCCCCTCTCGCAAAATTTAGAGCTATGTTTATTGTGAAAACGAATATAAGAACGTTCAAGCAAATATTGAATCATTGGATAAAAAGGGTTTTGTGGTTCTGATAGAACTGGTCATAGGATTGAGGAGACTCTTATCTGATGAGTCCAGGTTAAACATCATCACGTTTAGAAGTGGATGGTCATTACTGACAAGAGCAGATCTATTAGTGATTCTCATCATACAACCCCCCCGCCTCCCACGTTAAACAGTTAAACCGCCATGTTTCCACCTGTTCCTGTCTAATAAGAAAGCAATGAAAAGGGCTTGTAAAATGTTGTATAAATCTCGCAGGCTGCTACTATAAGAGTCCCTTCAGGCGCTTCGAGCGCTTGGTTTTGATAGCGACACTAGGGACACTTGTAATCATGAAAAATGAAACTAAGTTTCATATATGCTAAAAATGCATCACATGTCCTGGAACAAGCACCTGATTTAGATCTGATTTAGATCTGATTAGATTTGATGGTGTGGAATTTTGATATTGGAAATGGAATTTTTGACTTTTTAGTGAAAATATCTTTCTGTGTGAATACATCTTGGACTTTAAATGTTTGGTAGCAGTCAATAAAAATAAATTAGCTAAATGTTGAATTCATACTGAACTGAATTTTCAAATGTGAACATATTTGTAATGCAATTTCATCTGTTGAAGGTACTCTTAGGTAACAATCTTAAAAAAAAAAAAAAAAAAAAAAAAAAAACATTCATAACCAAACAACCACTTGCAGTATTATTTTAATATCAATATATTATTATATGTTTAATGAATATATGAAATTATTATTTTTATATATATATATATATATATATATATATATATATATATATATATATATATATATATATATATATATATATTTTTTTTTTTTTTTTCAGTTTTCATTTTAATTTAAGTTAATGTTTTAGTAAAGTTTTCTGCCAATTTTTTTTTTTACTTATTTTTTTATTATTTTTTATATAACTCCCAATAGTTTTTATTAATTTTTGGGTCGTTATCATGTTGGAATACTGCCCTGCGGCCCAGTCTCCGAAGGGAGGGGATCATGCTCTGCTTCAGTATGTCACTGTACATGTTAGCACTCATTCAGCCCCAGACCATGACACTCCCACCACCATGCTTGACCGTAGGCAAGACACACTTGTCTTTGTACTCCTCACCTGGTTGCTGACACCACACGCTTGACACCGTCTGAACCAAATAAGTTTATCTTGGTCTCATCAGACCACAGGACATGGTTCCAGTAATCCATGTCCTTGGGTCTGCTTGTCTTCAGCAAACTGTTTGCAGGCTTTCTTGTGCATCGTTTTTAGAAGAGGCTTTCTTCTATTTGATGCAGTCTGAGCACTGACAGGCTGACCCCCCACCCCTTCAACCTCTGCAGCAATGCTGGCAGCACTCATACCTCTATTTCCCAAACACAACCTCTGGATATGACGCTGAGGATGTGCACTCAACTTCTTTGGTCAACCATGGCGAGGCCTGTTCTGAGTGGAACCTGTCCTGTTAAACCGCTGTATGGTCTTGGACACTGTGCTGCAGCTCAGTTTCAGGATCTTGGCAATCTTCTTATAGCCTATGCCATCTTTATGTAGAGCAACAATTCTTTTTTTTCAGATCCTCAGAGAGTTCTTTGACATGAGGTGCCATGTTGAACTTCCAGTGACCAGTATAAAAGAGTGAGAGCAATAACACCAAATTTAACATACCTGCTCCTCATTCACACCTGAGACCTTGTAACAATAATGAGTCACATGACACCAGGGAGAGAAAATGGCTAATTGGGCCCAGTTTGGACATTTTCACTTAGGGGTGTACTCACTTTTGTGGCCAGCAGTTTAGACATTAATGGCTGTGTGTTGAGTTATTTTGAGGGGACAGCAAATTTACACTGTTATACAAGCTGTACACTCACTACTTAACATTGTAAAAAATTACAAAAATTTGAAGTGTTGTCACATGAAAAGGTATAATAAAATATTTACAAAAATGTGAGGGGTGTACTCACTTCTGTGAGATACTGTAGTTAACCTTGGCAACAAAAACAACAACAACTGTCACAAATTGTATTGGACAACTTCAATTTTTATCCAAAATATTTGGGTCAGCAATTCCTTATTACACACACACACACACACACACACACACACACACACACACATACTGAATTAATAATAATATGTTATAAAAATGTTATAAAAACATAATAATATATTAAAAATATAAAAATATATTACAATAATTGAAATAAAATTACAAATTTAAACTATTATTACTATTAGTAATTATTATAAATGTATTTGTAGGAAGAAAATGAAAAATTCTTGGAGAGTGATGTTCTAAATGATGACATTTTGGAAACAAAAACAAGAGACACAATACAAACATTTAAAGAGATTATAATGTATTTTTAAAACAAGAATAATGTTATTTATTTATTTATTTATTGATTGATTGATCTTTAAATTCACCCTGGGCGACAGAGAACCAAATCCCAACTTGCAGAATCAGCTGAATTTATCAGAGAAACTGAGACGATGCAGTGATGCGGAGGGTGGTTTTACTGGTATCACAGAGTTGTGTTATGGTCATCACAGATGTCCAAACAAAAACACCATCGATTTGCAGTTTTAATATCTAGCAGAGTGTGGTGGACACGCCAGAAAGAAGAAGAAAGCCAATCTCAAAATCAAGTTTATGCATGCTCCTGCTCCTTTTATTTATTTAGTGGTCACTTTCTATTTGATTACGCTGGTTCATGACACACACATACACACACACACACCATCACGGGCCGACACACGTGAACACACACATACACACACACACACCATCACGGGCCGTGAAAGCATTTCCATGGCAACCGTGTTTCTGAGGTGTCTGTCCAGAAAAGTAGAGGAGGATTCAGAAATCTGCACACCTCATTTCCAGCAGAGAGAGAGAGTGAGAGAGAGTGAGAGAGAGTGAGAGAGAGAGAGACAGAGACCTCAACCATTCACAACAATAATGGCAAGTGTACACTTCAGATGGGCTCTCACAGATGAAAAGCAATGAAAAAGCAGTGACAGAAAAGCAATCATAGAGCTTTTTGTCCAGCATCTAGTGCTGTGTAAAGTAAGCATCATGCAGGACTCTGAACTAGTGTTTAATGTGACCATCGCTTAACCATCTTGATGAAGATGTCTAGTAATTAAATAAGATGGCTTATTACAATCGTTATTGTGGTCACATTATATTGGCTCATGTAGAAACACATATTTCTGCTTCTGCGTCTTTAAACATTGAAACAGCAAAGTAATGTTTTCATCTTTGTATCTTTATCAGAAGCATCTAGCGTTCAGTGTATAAATCTGATCAATGCGATGTAAAGTCTCGATTGTCTGTGCATAGGGATCTTTGAACAGACTCATTGTTCATTTGCTTCTCCTGAAACATGAATGTCTTGTTTGTACTCATTAGGTTCATCGTGTCCATTGATGCTCAGCAAAGACAGATTTTTCTGCTGATTTGAAGAGATTTATTCAGCAAAATAATTATAGTGAACTGATTTTTTTTTTAAAGGGATATGAATGAATAAAAAATAATTTCTAAATTCTGTCAAGATTTACTCATCAAGTTGTTCCAAACCTGTATGAGTTTCATTTTCATAATTGTATGAGTGATTAACTTCTGTGACCAGGCCATTAAATCAGTGAGTTTGAGTGATCCGTCTGATGGTGTATATCATTCAGACCAGTTTTATGTATTAGATCAACAGATGCATGACTCATCTCAGAATTACTCAATGACAAATTAGAATGTGAACAAATATTTCTGTTTACGGGACCTTCTGAGTCACAGATACTAAGAAATATGTAAACTTTACAATTTTAATTAAAAAAATTAAGTTTTCTCAACAGTCCTCTTTTACAGTGAGTTTAGGATTTTAAGTGAATGATGACTTTGGTTTGTTTGTTCTGTTTCTCTGTCTTCTAAGCATACAGACCACATTTATGGTGTTTTTGCTCCTTTTTCGATCTTAAAGTGTTCGGTACACATGCATCGTAACCACAGTCTTCAGAGTTTCTTGTTTTTGTGTTTCACACAACATGAGGGTAAGCAAATGATAACAGACTTTTCATTTTGTTCAGTCTGCTGTTTCTTTTACAGTTCAACATAGAAAATGGCAACATCCCACCTTGCCTTTTGTGATTTCCTGAAAACATCCGATGGTGACAGTGTCCTGGGGATATTTTAATCAGCTGAGTCATTAACACAGGTAAAACAGTTATTCTTATTTGTTTACACACCATCTCGTATCACCTGACCACAGCTTTCATTGAAAAGCTTTTCACAATTAGTCTCTAATGGCCGTGCACCTGCGTAAATTACCTAGCGATTACTTGGATTGCGTTAGTGCTTACATTAGCGCCCTGAGAGTAAGTGCTGAATTAATGGCTAATGATGTCACAGGCCAGCTGGTTGGGAATTTCTCTGAGCCATAGTAATTAGCTGGGCGATGTGAAGTTCGTGCAACTTTTTGTCCTTTAACCTGCAGGTTAGGAGTGCAGCTTCATTAACATGCCAACCTGAAATAGAAGAAACAGTACTGTAGTATCGATATTTGGCTGGAGTTGGGACGCAGAGAGACGTGTTAATAACCCATGGCCTAATGCAGACGCGACGGTTCATAATCTGCAAACGTAACGAGGATAATTCAGCACATGCACAAGTAAATATTGGATTTTATGGGTCTGGGTGTTTCAGAAGAGTCACCTCTGCTGCCGAACTAATAAAGCATAGCTGTTTGTGCTTCCGTGAGGTGAACAAAAAAAGGTTTGAGCCCACAACAGCTGGTCAGTCTCATGCCTCATGTCCCTATTCAGCGGATTGAGAGGATAAAGACACCGGCTTTTTGACCCTGTTTACTCAGTGCCCACAACAGCCGCATAGAAAGAATGAGAATCAGATTTCACATCAGGACTGAAGCCGAGCTCTGACTTCACTGTACATCACTGGATTTGATCTCAATGTAGGGATTTGATTTAATGTACAGAACAAGTACAGTGGAATATATCAGCATCAATGAAGCAGGCCTTGTTTTCATTTGCAATTCGAAGGCCTGTTTCAAATAAACAGTCAATGAAAAAAAATCATATTTCACTCTTAATAGTCTATTTGCAAACACATTCTATATCTTTAGCCAAAGCTTTTGTTACAATCACAATACAAAAAACAAAAACAGCATTTAATCTTTGTCACTCTTTCAGCCCCACAGGTAAAATGAAATTATATTAAAACCACCAGTAGGTGGCGGCAAATCAGTGTCTTAACAAGTGAGCCACTGAATCATTTAATCAAACGATTCATTCAAAACTGCTGATTCATTTAGGTACAAAGCAAATGAGTCATTCACAGAGCAATATGTTAAAAAATGCGATTTCATTCGGTAATGTATGAAAAAACTGAAGCTGTTGCTCGGAGAGGCACAATGGTGTTTGGAAATATTTTTGTAGGAAAAATAGTGCAAAAAGAGTCAATATAGATAATAATGTGTCTAAAATGTAAGTCACTTAATATTAGCAATACTTGTTTATTGAACTTTTGTATGAGATCAGTATCACATTTGCACACGTGCTGCTGATATTCGGGAAAAATACACTCTTGCTCGTGGGTGGTATTGCTCATAAATATTAAAAACATAAGCTTATCTTGGATTTTTGGGGCATTTTTGCCTCAAGCTGCTATTCATTTCCTATGTGTGTGTGTGGCGTGGGGTCGAGAGTAGCCCAACCCGACAGGCCATCCCAGCTAACAAAAATACGTGACTGTTATGTAACGCTATGCAATGCTACGCAACATAATCTCATGACCAGACTTTCGTCGTGGCAACTGGAAAAGAGAAATTCCTGGTTGCCACAACATAACTTTTTGACATTGTCAGGTAGTAACTGCAACACCATTGTAACGTTGTGGATCAGATAGTTGTGTGTTGGTAATTAGTTGGTAATTTTTATTTTTAAACATATTTTTCTATGGGCGGACGTGTAGTAGCTAACCTAATTTATGTCCTCATTTGCCCAAACTAATTTAAAAGCTATTTCAACAGAAGTGAATGAGAAATACAGAGTCATTAATTCTCTTCATTTAAAAAAAAATAAAAAATACCAACATGAACAACAACAACAAAAACCCGAGGAAATTAATACAAATCTTAAATATTTGTATTAAAGGAAATGCAGCAAATGATGTGTCCAAACTTTGTCGTGACAAGGTAAGGAAGTTACACTGTGACAACCGTAAAAGTGAAATTCCTGTATTCGTTGCCACAATGTAACTTAGTGACCATGTCAGTCAGTAACTGCGATGTGACAAATACTATCAAAAATAGCAACATTTACAATATTAACAGATAATATTAAACATATTCACATGAATGAAAGCATTCAAGTTTGATACTGAACATTATTATAATATGTGATATGTAAAAGATGTGTTTTCAAGTGAACTTTCTTACCAAATAATCAGACAAATATTAAAAAAGGACTTCTTGCAGACTGTGGGTAATATGACTTAACCAATCTGATGCAGTTATTGAACTCTTTGGATACAACTGTCGAGAAATGGAGAGAAATGTTAGACGCTGACTCTTCATCAGCTTGAACGTGTTCCTGGTTGTCATGACAACACTCAACCAGCTATAAACTGCTTTAATTGTCTTGATTCTGAAAACCAGAAAATACAGTATTTTATGTTGCTTTAAAAAAGCTTATATTGTACAATATTGCGTTACTAAATAGGTTTAAAACTAAATAAATATGCACTGCTTTTTAATGTGTTGTAAAACAGGCCTAACAAGGTTGATTTACGCTTTTAATGCATTGCAAAATTAACACTACAGGTTGCAACATAGGCTTATAGGGAAAATGTGCCTCTACCAAACTTCAAAAACATACCTATACATACAATACAATTCACTGCAGTTCCCAGCTGAAATGAACACTATCAGTAAAACACTGATAACTTTTATCAAAAGTCCTTTTACTATAGTGCATGATTTATAAATGAATATGTTTTGATGTTTGCCTCACATAAGCAGCTCCATGCTTGGCTTTTCTGACATAGTAAACTTGCTCATTAGCGCACCCAGTACAGCATTGCATTTGTGATGTGAAACACTTATGGGCACGAGTCCTGTCAAATACAAGTCAGGATAAAGGAGGTCAAAAACTTGTAGAAGCAAAATAAAATGGCATGGTTGTGTTTTTATCTCACATTTGCCTTTTTTAACACTATTGGTGGGTTTAGTGTCAGTGATGTTTGGTTTTCAAACACAATTAACCATTTAGCGCCATTCAGTAGATATTTAATTTTAAGAACTGCTGTGATACTAAAAAACAGCGTGTTCTGGTTTAAACTGAACACTCTTCAGTGCCACTCACTGGACATTTGACTTCATATCGTAATATAAATTTGTGGAATTGTCGTCAAAGGCACGTTTTTCCATAAACTGCCAAAACGAAAAAGGATCAGGTGTAACAAAGTCACAGCAGAAGATATTTAATATGCACACCATCACAAAAATAATCCATTACAGTTCTGGATGCAGTCAGTGAGGTAATGTCCATAAAAATACTGTCAAGACTGCCAATTCTGTGCTTCAAATAAATTAATTAATAAGGCCCTTGTTTTTGTTCTTTTAACCCATCGGAAATGCATGTCTTCGTTATCACCCCCTCAAATGTTCTTTAGCAATCAAATGGCTCTTTTGAGGACAGCAGCCTGTTCAAAATAATTCTGCTTTACATCTACAGGCCATCAAAGTAAAAGATAAGCCCTTGATGAGCTGTAGAGTTGTGAAGAACCTCCCGTAAGTAAAGACGATGTTCTTGCCGTGATTACACACAATAGTCAACCTTTTGTTCAGTTTCTCATATGCTACTTCACATAAAAGGAATTGATCTAATAGCTCCACTATTATATCTGGAGTCATAAAGATTTGCTTTAGGCATAGTACAGGCTTCTTTTTTTAACCAATGTAGCATGAAATGCGAATGCTATCTCTTCCCTCCGAGTGCGGAAAAGAGGATTCAATGTGAAAGACCTAAATGGAAGCAGTTCTTTCTAATGCTCCATACTGACTGCAAGTGTCAGATGCTGTTAGGCGTTAGCGGCTCCTCAGCCATTAGCAGCAGCCGGTGCGCCGCGCTGTACAGCTGGATTGGAGGTGGGAGGAACTGGCTCTAATAGGCTGGCATGGCATTGTTCTCCGTTGGAGTCACACCACAGATGCACAGACCGGCAGAAATCGCAACACTGCGCCAAACACATATGCTGCCATTGGAACATGGCATATTCAGGCCTGGACTCCCCCTGGTAACTTTAATGAGATGAAAACGCTTGTTCTTGTTGTCGAATGCTTGTTCCTGTGAAGATCAAAAGGGCATGTGTTTAATTTGAAGTTGTTTTATTACCTTCTACAAAGTACCATGAGGTTATATAGGGCTGTGACCATCATAGACATTGAAGTGGACGAGTCTCTCCCAGTATTTAAAATTCTTGCATTGACCTGCCCAGCGCTTTTTTTTTATGATGACAAAAAGGTTTAAATGTTACATTTTTAGTCATGTCTGCCTCAGTGGTCTGAAAAAACAAACAAACAAACAAACAAACAAACAAACAAACAAACAAACAAACAAAAAACCTATTTGACAAGTAAAATACAAATAAAATGCATGTGTGCATATTTTAAAATATTATTTACCAACAAAATTATTATTTACCAACTAGAATTGTCTTCATTATTCTATATCTTTATGGTTATATGGTCCTCCCCAATGTTCAAGACAAGGCTACAGGCATAGATATTTACTTACTGTAAGTAATGTTTAATTTTCTTGCTTTGAATATACATTATGCCTTTGCATTTTTAAATGAAAGCGAGGCAGGTCCGGTTCCAGAATCAAATCACTGAGGTGCTTCTGAAAATAGTGAGGAGGCTCTAACCTTAATGCAAATCTACTATGACATATATGTTTATCCCTTCCACTACTATGGTGCAAAGAGCGCTCCCTTTATAATTACTAGCAAGCTGCCACTAATCATTGCAATCTTACAAAGTTAATCTCTATGCACAATGAATCTCTTATTTACATTTTGTTTACACTTTGTTTATTATAATAAGAGGATTTGCGAGTGCACACAACTCAGCACTGGACTAAAACGCCAGCGTTTTGAGAGGTGAGTGGATTACTTAAACTTTAAACGCCTCTGATTGGCCATTGCATTCATGAAATCAACAGATGTGTCTGTTTGGCTACATTACACAAAACTTCAAAGACACGTTCTCTGGAGCGCAAACACAAATGCTCACTGGCACTTCTCGTTTGCCAAATCTGTTTCGCCAATATGTTATTATTACAGCTTCAACTGAGGATGTTTAGCACCCTCTAACACCTAAAACCAGGCCTGCGAAGAAGACTGCTTGGCTGAGAAAATTCTGTCTTAAATTGTTATGCTGCAGAAATCAGGGTCTGAGTGCAAAGGAAATATACATTTTTTAAATCTGAATAATGATCAGTGATGATAGGCACTTGATTCAGAAGATGGCTTAGAAACATTCATACACTGCCGGACCCGTTTGATAACTATAGTACCTCTGGTGTAGTGCTGCTACATTACACATCCAATCCAAATGCAGTGACTATAAAATGTGCACAAATGAGTGAGAACCGACGCTAAAGTCTGATAATGTTCTGTACAAATTAACTTATACATACTGTACATATTCCTGCTTCTAGCTGCCTTTTTAGGGAATCAGCGGGCAATGTATATCCTTCCCACTAAGGGTGCTCCGATCAGGATTTTTTGGGCTGATCACAGATTGTCGATCACAGGAAGTAGTATCTGCCGATACGATCACCGATACCGATCTTTCTGAAGCCTTCTTTTTATCATGTAGAATTATTAATAGTGATGCTCCAGTTCGGATTTTTACAGACATTCATTTAGGGCTTGATTTTCATTTCAGTAATACAAAATTATCTCACCTAAATGTTTGATCATGCAGTGCTTTTACATTTATTCCAGCTGTTTCTTCTGATTCATCCACACTGAGTCAAAATGTTCAGAACCACCCAGCCAAGCAGACAATAACACATTCTTGAGACTGTACAAATTCATACGAGCTATCCACCAGTTCTGCAAATCTGCAAAACATAAAATAGTTACAGCTGTGCTGAAACTTTAGGTACAAATAACTACACTGAGAAAAAAAGAAGAAAAAAAAATGGTGTAATATTTATTTTGAAACAGGTTCCCTATTAATAATAATAAAGGTCTCTTCTTGTTAAACATACCACACACAGCAAAATCCCCAGTGTTAATTTAACACTCTGAGTGTGGACTCATATAAACACCGAAGTAGTGTTAAAAGTAACACTGAAGCAGTGTTGAAGTTAATGAGATAATTAGGTGATTAATTGAGTGATGATTGACCATTATTGAAGACCCCTGATGTTAACAAGCAGAATCACTAAACGAGAAAATCACAATTTGTGTGTCACCATTATAGTGGTCAGTGTTTGCTTTAGTTGGGATCTTGACCCTTGACTTTTAACATTAAATTTTGTTTGGCTGATATAACTGAGTTATAACAGACAGATAAGCCGAAAGTAAAAGTCATCAAGTTGTGATGATTATGTTTTAATGTAATCATTATGTGCCTTGAATCACTGAACTCATTCAGAGTCTTTTCTCTGAGTTATATTTCCCTGATTGAATATAAAAACTTTTGATGCCACAGTGAAAAAGTCTGTATCTGCTATACATTTTGTAAGGGTCCCTTTCAAACTGTTCTGATTTCTTTTTCAAGATTCATTATTTTAGGCACACACAGACATCAAGAATCAGTGTATGAATCTCAACAACGGTGACAAACAGCATATTCAGATAAACAGATCAACTCTGAACATCACAAAACTAAATACTAAAAAGTCACATAAAAACGGCAAAAATGGTGAGTTTTTATTGGCTATAACATGCTTTTTTGATGGTCACCATTGTTGTGATGCTCACGCTGATTCTTGATGTCTTCTGTGTGTCTAAATAAAAACTTATTTATTACGTAGCTGTAACTTTTTAAAAACATCTGTCTGATTAGGCCAAAATGCAAGGTCTTGTATTTTTCATTTAACTTATGTAATAAATAAAGACAATCCAACTCAAGTATTCAGACCCAAAACACAACCAACAACACATTATCACATTTTCTCTGGTTTATCTGTCTGTTATAACTCAGTTACCACAGCCACACAAAACCTAAAGTTAACCACTTAAGGGTCAAGATCCCAACTAAAGCTAATACTGACCACTATAATGGTGACACACAAATTGTGATTGTATTCTTTGGTGATTCTGCTTGTTAAAATCAGGTGTCTCTCAATAATAGTCAATCATCACTCAATCAAACACCTAATTATCTCATTAACTTCAACACTGCTTCAGTGTTACTTTTAACACTACTTCGGTGTTTATATGAGTCCACACTCAGAGTGTTAAATTAACACTGGGGATTTTGCTGTGTAATAATAATAATAATAATAATGATAATAAAGGTCTCTTCTTATTAAATATACCCCAATAATAGTCTTTGTTTTGTTTACAACTTAAAATCATGTTTTTCAGTGACATGAAAACGAATGAGCTGGTTCTGTGCTGTTTGGTGTATTTGCAGGAGTATATTTTTATCCAGCGGCAGCAGACTTTCAGTGTTAAATTGATTTGATTAGGCCATCTCTGTTGCAGGAAGAGCATTGTTTGCTGTGGCTAATTCTCTCCACTTAGTGCCTGTCTCTTTTGCCTCTATCAGATCTCCAGCTCTCTAATATGTCCGTCTCCCCTGTTGGGTTTTCTCATCATATTTGGTAGAGCACTCAATATGTTGTATTGACCTTCTGCGTACGGGCCCTTGGCGCAAATGGATCAGATCGCTCTGGTTAAATGCAAGCTAATTCCAAAAACCACCGCATGCGTAAAAGTTTAATGAAGCTGCTGAACCATACAATGAGAGAATAATATAAAGCCCTGTGTGAAGGGAACGCATTTGTGATGTGGAGTTTGCGTGGCTGCAGCGTCCGGATACGTGGCTGTAGACCTGTGTTTGCTAATGAATAAACCATAAAGCCCAGTCATACATTATCTGGTAGGACACGATCAATGCTGTCTTTCGCAGAGGCCTGGCTTCTGAATATTTTATACCTATCAAAGTAGCATGGGAAAAAAAGTGATGACAGAGAGGAAAATCAAAGTATCGGACATCACAGTAATTTACTGTAAGAAATGAATATATGCCGATGAAAATAGCAGTCAGACTTTAAAGGAAGAAACGCAGTCTGACCAGGCTGACCATTCACATTTGTAAGTTACTGCTACGTAACACGTGCATGTGTGTTTTTGTACGCTTGGACAGACACTGTGTTGTACGAGATCAATATATTGACAGAGGAAGTAACATGTGTAACACCTTTACATATTTAAAATACTGCATGAGTAACTACAGTCAAATGTAAGATTTGTGCATTTGAATTGCATATTGCATGTGAAGTTAACATGCATTTGGGTTACACAGATTTAACATAAACTAATAAACTTAATGTGATGCATATTTGTCAATCATGTATAAATGAAACAGGTCAGATGTCTGCATTCAAATATTTATATATGGTTGATTATTAATTATTTGATTTTATTTAAATAAATAAATGCATTTTTGAAATGCATGCATTCAAATTGCTTAGAAACATACTGTAAATCTAAACAAATTTGTTCAGTGTAAAAGTATGAACATGGTTAAAATAAAATACACAGTACATGACATGAAAGCGCTCGTCAGTTATGAATGAATGACATGATTTGATCAGCAGCGTTGTGTCACGAGTCTGTGATGAATCTGTGCGCTGAGACTTTTAAAATGTGTCATAAAATCCTCCATTAGGAGCAGTCACTGTCCACAGGGAAATCACTTACGGAGCGACCATGCTTTTAACTGTATTGATGTGCCAACGGAGGCCGAATCGCACAATTAACATGATATCATGTTACCAGATTAATGCTGCATTTCAGACCCCATGCGAAGCCACTTCTGCTCGCAGCATGCTAACATCATTACAATAAACACATAGGGGAAGGCCTGTGTGATATAAGCATGCTCTTTCGTGACAGTTTGTCTCGCTCAAGGTCATCACGCTTGCGTTGTGTACAGCCCTGTCTCTTTCCAAGGCTGCAGGAAATTGAAAGCATTAGGAAACGATTCCTCGCTCGGGAGGAAATAGGCTTAGGCTGCCGGCTGTCATCGTAGGCAAGCGCAGATTGACATTTGGGTTTATTTTGGAACGGGGCGAGTCTGAGGTTATCACAAAGAATCCATTTAGTGCTTCTACAGCTCACTCTGGTCTAAAAAGCAATATTCTTCTAAAAGAGAAAGACTTGTCGAAGCAAAACAGTCGGCAGTCGTCTCAGATTTGCTGTTTTTATTTTTTTTTTCTGAATGGTTCAACTACATTCGTGCGTATACTGTATACAGTCCAGAAATAACTGGATGGTGAGAAATTTAATTTTCTACTGGTAGTGGAACTTTATTCAGTTTGTTTATTTGTTGTCCTTAAGATAATGGGATTGTTCAGCAGCTTTTTCCTCAAGTGTTTGCGCAGATCTGTGTCGTTATTCAAGATGAGCGAGTCTCTGTTAAACTGCAGCTGTCACAAAACCAGCATCACACTTTGTGATTTTGTTCCTCATATTTTCGAGTTGGTTTATACCAGTAGTTGGCTTTCACATATGTGTCACTACGGAGTTCAGAAAAAACAAAACAAAACAACAACTAAAAAAACAGCCATCATACACAGACCTTTATGGCCTGTTTCCACCTCAAAGTAACTAAAAATAAAGTGGCAGTAGTTCAAAATAACATAAAAATCAACATCATAAGACACGTGGCGATATATAAAGTCAGAAAAATAAGAAAAATAAAAATGTATCGGAGTTTCCACAAAAATATTGTGCAGCACAACTGTGTTCAACATTGATAATAATCAGAAATGTTTGTTGAGCAGCAAATCATCATATTAGAATGATTTCTGAAGATCATGTGACACTGAAGACTGGAGTAATGATGCTGAAAATACAGCTGCACATCACAGAAATAAATTACACTTTAACAGAGATTCACATAGAAAACAGATATTGTATATTGTAATACTATTTCACAATTTTTCCTGTATTTTTGATCAAATAAATACAGCCCTGATGAGCAGAAGAGACTTCTTTCAAAAACATTTAAAAAAATCTTACGACCCCTAACTTTTTAATATAATGTTCCAATTCCTAATAAGCAACTTGACGTATTTACTCACATCTACACGTGTAAAGAAGCCATGGTATCAGTGTTGTGTCTAGCTGTGAGTTATAGTAAGCTCCAACTCTATTAACCGCTCCTCTTTTAGTTAATGAATTCCATTAGTATGCGCTAAGGAAGAAAACAACAAGGCAATGTTTAATCAATTATAATCGCTTCATCACATCAGCCTCGGCGTCTGTTCTGGTGTGTGTGGCTGCACGTCCGTTTGTGCTCCGAACACATTTAGCTGTTAACACACTCCATAGTTTCTCAGATGCACCGTTTGCAACTTTCGGTGCTCATACTGAAAATCAGGCCACGCATCAGCAGCAGTGATGAATAGACTCATGAAATTACAGCACAGCAATAAACTGGATTATCTTCACAGTACGAGCACAATGCACATGTTGTATGATTATATGCATGAGAACATACAGCACTAAAGGGGTCATATCATTCATGAGGAATCTCATTTTCATTTTGAGTTAAAAGAGTTTGAGAGTACTCTGAGCATAAGCATCAGCGTTCAAAGAGCAAATCCAAGTGGATGGAAGTGTTATATGAAATTCAAATACATACCGCAAATCTTAAATGTAGGCCTTAATAACCAGATAAATATATTTAGGTCTAAATATATCACAAAAGAAATAAATAAATAAATAAAAATGTTTAGGTCTTAATATAGCATAAATCTTTAATTTAGGCCATAATATATAAGGTAAAAATCATTCATGGTTCGCATATGAGCAAAGATAGCAGATCTGTAACTGCAGTACATTAACAACTTTTCATCTTTTCAAGAGGGAACACTCAAGCTGAAGTGAACACGAAATATAACTTCTTAAAGTACGTAGCCGTGTAATGACTGTAATGTTCCTCCCTGGAGATCCACATCTTCATGCTAAATGCTGTTTGCACACATTTCTTTATTAGTGGTTGTGTTTACCTAATTTGTTTACAAGATTTCTCCCTCATGCTTGTATTCTGTGACTTGTGTAATGTACCAACAGGCCACCGTACCCCTACTGACTTTAATTATTTGCTTATTTAGCTGCAGCTGATGTAGAACAAAAGCGAGATGACACCAAACATCACAACCCATTTCCTTAAAATTATACACGCTTCTCTGCAACTAAAGGGATTTGCCTCACAATGGCAGAGATAAAAAGGATCCATTAATGATTTTTTGCTGAGTTAATTAAAATCAAGAGGATTAAGCACAAGAATCACTTGTTGAGCTATAAACAGGACTCGTCTTCCAAAAGGCCGACTTACGGAGAGGCTTTACGCTCGGATGCATATAGAGAGAGGCTGATGTGAACACGAGCGTGGGTTTTCGGAATCCGCTGATCTTCATATGATCACTGTTTCATTGATCTGTTCTTTTCACAAAGATGAGGATCGTGGAAGCGGAAGATGCTGCTGAAGGATGTCATGGCTGTAGAGGTGTGTGATAAATGCATTGACTGCATGATGAAGCCTATTAGAATGCACCTTTAATCCAAGTTATGCATGTAAAAAAAAAGAAAAATACCCCTCTATGGCCTTTTGTTTTATATATTTATAAGATATCATATAATTAATTAATATCACACAAGCAAGAGTGCTGTTTTCCTGAATATTAGCACGAAAAAAAATCATGCCCAAAAAACAAAACAAAAAACAAGAAGTTAATACTGGATGTTCATTTTTTTTTTTTGCACAATAGTCTACACACTCACTCTCTCTCTCTCTCTCTCTCTCTCTCTCTCTCTCGCTCTTCTGTTTTGTCAGCAAAAATAGTTCCAAACAAAGCCGGAGCAGAACATACGTACGTCTCAGAACAACACTGTGTTTCTGAGTCAATGGTTCAGTTATCCATTCATAAAGATTATCCCTGAGTCCCAACATTCATACACTCCATCCTAAACAGTATGTGAGATTAGAATAGGTGTGTCCCAAAGCATAGTATATATATAACACATGTTATTTGTGCTATATTTCATCTGCAACAACATGAACTTTTCTAAACATCCGTTTGGCCATTAACTTTCACATGCATCATTACACAAAAAATCTGAGTTCTCCACATGAAGACCCAGCGTGCTGCTTCTTTTCTATATGGTAGGAAGTTGAATTAAATGTGGAGGATGTTGACTGTGGCAAGATGATTGACAGGCCAGTTTACAGTGACAGAGAGTCTGTTAAAGATTCAATTTTATGATGTGATAGTGATGTGAATAACCAGTTTGAATGAATCGTATGAATGAATGATTCAATGAATCACTCATTAAGGGATTTGCTGCCACTTACTGGTGGTTTATGTCATATTTATTTATCCTTGATAGTCCTAAAGCAGCCAAGGGATCAGCACAAAAACTCAAACAATCCCAAAAACTTCTGAGTTATCGTTTTTTTGTCTCCTACGTGGCTGTGCATCATCATCATCCTCATGACTCCCCGGTTTGACTCTCAGAGGGCAGGATGGGAGAAAGCGTATGGGAGCGTGGCCGTGCATCACTGTGAGGAAAGCTGTGAATCTGCTGTGCATTAATAACAACATATATAAGCACGAGGAGAGAGGGAAGCTCAGCTCATACCTGCAGAGGTTAGATAAGGTCTGAAGGAGACTGAATGGAAATGACTGTTTGTGTTTCACAGAAACGCATCCTTTTCAAAGAAAACAGATATCAGGCATGTGTGGCAGCTTATCTTTGATTATCGTGTCTACAGGTGTCTATAAAAATGATTATTATTATTATTTTTGAAGTTGTAAATAAAACAAAGATAATTGGAGTGTGTTTCACAACTTTCACTCTTTTATTCTTCCTATAAACATTCCCTAGAACTAGATTGAGTTTGATCATCTGATTGACGGCTATCGTTTGTCAGACTATTGTTGTGTCCTCCTGTCGAGGCACATTTTATGTTTCTCTAACTGAACATCATTCAAATGACATTTCCCACCTGAGACGGACTGATCAAGATGATCAACACACTGGCTTTTTATTGGCACTTATATATCAGATACTTCAAACAGTTAGACTCTATCAATCCATCCATTTAATCATGTAAAGAACCTTTTTCACTATAAAGAACCTTACATGCGATGGAAAGGTTCTATGAATGTTAATAGTTCTTTGTATGTGAACACTTCTTTAACCAGTTTGCACTGAGCACCGAAACATATTTCATTGTTTTCTGTCTATCAGCCTATCCATCCATCCATCCATCCATCCATCCATCCATCCATCCATCCACTCTCTCTTTCTGTAAAGAAAGAAAGAAATGTGTTTGAAGAGAATAGAACGTGGCATGTGAAAGGGAGTCTGACTTCATCTCCAGAGCTGATAATATGAGAGCAGGAGACGCGGGTCATGAGATGAATACACAGGAATTAGAGTCATCCCTCCAAACTAATTGCAAGTTAGCAAAGGACAAAAGAGGCATCTGTAAAACTTTTGGCAAATGTTTGAATTTTAGATTAGACAATGGAACGAACAAAAAAGCACATTATACCAGTGAAGATTATTAATGGTGTTGTGCATGGGCGCCTCTGAATACAGGATATTTAGCAGATTGTTATTTCACAGATGGATTTTACTATTGCCTGTATAAGACTTGCAATTGTGTTAAATGTATGCTATTTGTAGTCTCCCTTCCACGAGTAGGTGCTTGAATATATTAGCACCACAACAAAGTTCATCATTTTCTGCTTTATACTCCATTACTTTCAAGTCAACGCTAGTTGCATGTAGGCCAGGAACACAGCTAGTGATCTGACGCTGGGCTCTTATGAGTAATTCAGTGCTTGCGTTTGATCCGTAGGATGAGATTCAGAATGAACTGCAGCATGCGTGTTCGCAGGACGCCGGCCCAATCCTGCTAAAATACACAGAATGTTAATAGAATTCAGTCTGCACTTGTGTAGTAGGTGTTGCTCTCCGCCAGAGTGGGCTTCATTTTCCCGCTGTTTGAATACAAAGCAGAAGGCTTTTGTTCTCAGGCTCTCCAACTGCCGGCAAACAAACACTCGTAAATGTATCATTAGTTATTTTGCATTGACCGGTACTCACCTCGCTCCTCAGCGTGTAAGAGCGTCCGCATGACATCTGAACAACAGAAGAAGCTCATCAGAGAAAGCTGTTGAAATGCACTCTCGTGCAGTACTTGAGGACAGAGAAACACTCTTCAACACAGACGTGTGCTCGTCTGCTCAGTCAGTCGTTTCCAAAACTTTTAATTAACATCCGGACCACTTTGATGAATGTCTCTCCTCAGTGCTAGAAAGCAGGTCAGTTTCTCTGAGGAACACACAGGCTGAAAAGACACAGTCTGGGTTAATCAAATCAAGCAGAATGTTAGTTGCATGCAAGTAGCGCAGAACATTTCCCCCAAAATATCTAAAATGTAAAATGTTTGTATTTAACAATAGCCTCGGTTCCTTTGTAAATGTTTTGTGTGTAGCCTAAACAGATATTTTTCCTTGCTTTCACAGTTTATTAACAAAACACCTGTAATAAATTATATTAATGCAATTTGATTATTGCAAGGCAAGCCCCTGTAAAGAAGAAGTGCGCTTAATTGTAATGAATGTGCACTTGTAGTTTCATGGCTGTTTCTAAACAGAAGCACACTTTCAAACGTTTCAAAAGTTAGAGCTGTCAAATCAATTAATTTTGAGTAATCTCATCCAAAATAATAGCTTTTGTTTACGTAATATATGTGTGTACTGTGTATATTTATATACACAGACATACTGTACATGTATATATTTAAGATATATATAAATGAATGAATGAAAAAACAAACAAACAAACCAGTTGACCACATTGTTGCCCAGTAAATTATTCTAGTTATGATGCAAACTTAAGTATTGTGCAGGATTTATATTTCTCTAAAATATATTTTATTACTGCTTGTCAGTGACATTCAAATAGTACTACTTCAGTGGGTCATTAAAGTTCAATATTAAAGTTCAATATAAGCTCAACTAATCACATTTGAATTAAAATTATTACATTTTCATTTAATTTTAAATAGCCTGCAGTTGTGTTCAAAAACACATAATTATATTTTTATATGTATATTTTAAGTATATTTGAAGTATATTATTTCCTTAATAAGTACTTTAAAAATGCTAAAGTGTGCTTCTTTTTCACAAGAGAAGCCATTGTACAGTATTTATGTACAGAAGTGCGTCTTTAAAAAAAATAACTTTCACATGATAGGCCTAAATTTGAGCAGCTGTAAAGTTTCCAACCGAAGGAGCACAACTCCACAGTCTCTGCAGAGCACCTTCAAACGATCCAAATCATATGCAATCCTGATAAAACTATTAATCATTCATCATTTTCTTTAATCTCCAAGAATATGAGTATCTGTATTCTGAATCCGTATCTTATCAAAGCCATCACTTCATTTATTAAACTCAGAATGTTTAATAACTTTCAGCACCTCAACAGGATGATGTGACATTTCCATTTTTGGCAGCATTTTCATGCCATTTTGTTGTCGAGGAGACAAACTTTCAGACATATTGGAGAAAGTTGCGGTCGCACTAGGCTCTGAGCATACGAAATGACTTCAGATCCTGCAACGCCGCAGAGCAGGCAGCTTTCGAAGGGTTATTTAAGAGGTCAGTTGTGCTAGTAAGCAAATTTGCAGGTCAGAGTTCAGCAGACATTTTGGCATGAACTTGCCTTTCTGGTCTCCAGCATCTCATGTTGTGTTCCAATAATAATGCACTTAAGTTCCAGATGGTCATAAGAGTGTAATCTGTAGCATTATCAGCACTGATCTCACACTTTGGCGTAATACCGCTTTTACCGCGGTGCTAAACTGACCCCCTCGAGAGCTACTGCTCCTGGACATATCCATAAAATGTATGAAAAATGACTTGGCTGTGACTAATTGCCTGTTTAGTGTTGTAGAAAGCTGTTAAACAGACCGTTGACTTTTAAAACCTAAAGTAAGGAACGGGATTAATTACGCAGAAATATATTCCATACAGCCAAGCTCCATACATCCATTCTGTTTTAAAGTAAGAGGAATGCCATGGGACTAAAGACAGCGGGGTGGATGGATGGCTTTATTCTAATTATTAAATAAATGCACCACCTTTGTGAAAAAGAAGCACACTTTAGCATAGTTTTTAAAAGAGTGCTTATTACTGAAATAATCTACTTTAAAATAATACACTTAAGTTCAAACTGAATATGATGTTTTTAAACACTTAACTGCATGTTATTTAAAATAAAATGAAGATGTTTTGTAGTTTGTAAATTGAAATAAGCTGAACTTAATAGTACTTTTTGACCCACTTAAGTAGGACTTCAGTACATTTTTATATGTAATTTCATAATTACTTCTATTGTCATTGAAATGTGATTAAAGTTACTGTTGAATGTACTGACGAGCATTTATGATAAACTAAAATATGCTTTAATGTAATTTCTACTTAAACATGTATTTCATGCATTTAAATACATTTGTAATTAACAATGAAATTTAGTTCATTTAAAAGAAGTGTCAAACAACACTACATTTAAAATTAAAATTAAGTACTTGTCATGTGCTTTAGTATGTTAGTCAACGCATCGAAATAAGTGTACTTCTTTAAAGCACGACAAAATATCATTAAATCATTAAATCATAATGATTTCAATTGTAGGGTACAGTAAAACTTTTACAAAGTGCACTTTTTAAAAGTCTGCTTAAGTGTAATGAAAATACTCTTTAAGTCACTTAAATGGCCTTTTATTATTAAATGACCTTTTAAAACTTTTACAAAGTGCCCGTTTTAAAAGTCTGCTTAAGTGTCATGAAAATACTCTTTAAGTCACTTAAATAGCCTTTTATTCCATTAATATTGAATTATCAGCAAGCAGTGTTTTTTATATACAGGTAGTTTTAAGATTTGAAATGCACTACAAGTACACATTTAATATAGTTAAGCACATTTATTTCTCATAAGGGTATATATTTGGAACTTATTTGTATTTTTGTACAAAGCATTTATACTGATAGAAAAATGCCCTATGTTTATAATATTTAAAAAGCTTGTGTGTTGTGAGAAGCAGCAGGTGTCTGCATGGGTCTGTCGCTGCTGATCAGTGGAATAAAACCGTCTTTCCTCTCTATTAAGAGCGGACAGATTTGTGGAGCTGTGGACTTTTTTAAAGAACTGCTAGCAGTCCTGCACTAAAGTTCATTTTTAGCTCTCCACTTCTTCACGATGACAGGATCTTGGCACGTCCTTTTATGAATAGAACTGAAGTACTTTCGAAGCGGCCAATAAACCAGGATCCCAAGCATGGCATTAGAAGAAACCTCTGCAGCAGCACTTGAAGGGATGCTCTCGAGTGCCTGAGGAGTGATTGAACAACAGGACGTCTGGGGAATCATTACTGCCTGATTTTTGAGAGTGTGTGGGACATAAAATAATATTGATTGAGTCTGCTCAACATGAGGCCCGGATACAGACAGTGAGAGGACTGTGATCACGGGGGGTCCGCGGCTCTGATGGGGCTTTATTCTGACACTTCCACTTTTGATTTTGTAGGTACACCATTAACATGAACCATCAAACATAGAGAAAACTGCTGGAGTGATAGGATTGGTCACTCTCCAGTTTTAGGGGCCTATCAATTATTATCAACAATTTTATTTTTTTTTTTTTTTCTTTTTTTTCATTTTCCATTTTCTGGATTCTATTTTAATTGCAAATAGTAATAAACAAAAATCATTAATTGAATTCAATAACTTTATATTATATAATATAGTAATAATAGTGATGATAATAATAATAATAATAATAATGATAATAATAATAATAATAATAATTATTATTATTATCTTAATTTTAACTATAACAGTACCCTATAAAATCTATTTTTTTTTCTGGACTCAAATTTAATAGTTTAATTAAATTGTAATAAAAAAGCATTAACTGAATTAATTAAACTTTAATAATATTATAATTAAGTAGTAATGTTTTTTCTCTTTTTTTTTACAATAATAGTGCACTATGAAATCTATTTTACTTTTTTTCTAAATTCTGCTTTCCATTTCAATGTTTTAATTAAATTTTAATAATAAAAAACAGTAACTGATTTCATTCAACTCTATTTAAGAATTTAATAATTAATTTAAACAATAATATTTTTTATATATTTTTTTTTTATTTTGACAATAATAATACCCTATGACACCCCCCAATTCCATGTTTTCCATTTCATTTCATTTTTTTAATGATTTACATAAATTTTATTTACCAATTAATATTATTATTATTATTATTATTATTATTATTATTATTATATATTTTTAATTTGTTAAACTATAATGTTTTAATAAGCTGTC
Organism: Cyprinus carpio; assembly: GCF_018340385.1. Lineage (NCBI taxonomy): Eukaryota > Metazoa > Chordata > Actinopteri > Cypriniformes > Cyprinidae > Cyprinus > Cyprinus carpio. The sequence goes on along the minus strand of NC_056589.1, from coordinate 3,281,001 downwards.
TGCTTTAATTTATGTGGATTCCAAATTTATCATCAAAATAAGGTGGTGTTCAAATGAATGCATTGTATTATAATTATTACTTTAAGAAGTGCATTCTACAGTACAATAATAATATATTTTTTGCAACAATTTCTTCAAGTTAAACCAATCCTTTAGTTTGGCAGGTTGTAGTGAAGATCTCTTAGTTTCTGTGTGTATCTGATGATAGTTTTTTTCACAAAGTAAGCGCTGTGGTGAGTCTCAGAGCAGCTCTGGAGATGAAGTTCATGTGTTCACATCCTCATTTAATGAGAACAGTGTGGCGCATGTTTCAGTATGTGTAGCAGCAGTGCTCTAGTATTCACAGACACTGACATTCAATCAAGTTAACAGCCCTATATATTCATCCAAATTTTGCCAAATTCCATCTCATTCCCCGTTATACAGTACATCTAATTTTTGTGACTGAATTCCATGATTCCATTCATGTTTTCTGCATCGCACAAATCATAGAGCCCTACATTATTCAGGCCCCTATGAAGACTGAATTATTACTGTGTGATCTAGAGTGCACATATGTTACTATATGCACAATAACAATAATCACGAACATTTTACAATAAAGAAGATTGATATGGACATTGCCGGCTTGCCGCCATGATGTGTCCTTTTTATCCGTTTTAACGTTAGTTTTTAGTTTTTTTATTTGTTTTATCCTCTGCCCGGTTTCCTCTGTTCTATGATCGCCTGACTTTACTAAACATTCGATCAGAGGTGCCTGATCGTTTGATTTGCGATCCTATACTCAACTGGCGGTTTCACTCTGCTGTGCCAGCTAAACTGACACAAGTATGTCATCTCCCTGGGTGTTTGTGCCTTTTGAGTGAACATCGAAGAAAGCATGGCAAGCGGGCTGGACGCTTGGTGAGATCAAGAAAGAACAGGAGGGGCATTAACGGTTCTCTACCTGTGCTCGATGGTGTTGATCTGCCAGCGTTTCTGAGTCGCTCCTACCTGGTGCCTGTCGTCCCGTCTTCATCTGGATCGGTGTGGTGGCCATCGCGGAATGTCTACTCGAGGTGGCGTTGTGGAGACCAAGGTGTTAATATACAACTTATACAATCCCTGGGTAGCGGTAAGGCACGAGCTTCAGTGTCAATGGTGTTGATCAATGTGAGATCTCTTTCAAACAAGACTTTTATTTTGAACTATTTTTTCCTCTCATATGACTTGGTTTTCTATTTATTACTGAGACTTGGCTCAACATTGGTGATATGCCTCCTTTTTCTGAACTTTCTCCTCCAGACTGTAGTTTTTTTTTAGCTCCCCAAGGTCAGCTGGACAGGGTCGGGGCCTTGCTGTTATTTTTAAAAATAAGTTTAAATGCGAACTGCTATCTACTGAGGCTTACTCAACGTTTGAGGTTCAATTAATTATGTTGAATTCATTTAAATCTGTACTATGTGCCCTTATTTATAGACCCCCTCATATCATAAAGATTTGTTAAGTAACTTTTCAGATTTTTTTATCTGCTATTATTCCTTGTTCAGATAATATTTTAATTTTGGGAGATTTTAATATTCACGTGTGTTGTCCTTCCAGACCCTTGGTTAAAGAGTTTAATCATTTATTAGAGACATTTGGTTTATCACAGTGTGTTGTAGGTCCAACACATGAACGTGGTCATACCCTTGACTTAGTGTTAACTCTTGGTTTTTCTGTCGGCAGTGTGTAAATTGCTGACACTGTATTTTCTGACCATAGGACTGTTTTGTATAACCCTGTTTTTTCTTATAATGTTTAAGCTAATGATGTTCCTGTTACTGTTGAATCTCAGGTGCTCTCTTCCTCTACTGCTAGCAGTTTTTCAGCTGCTTTTGATATTCTCCCATTGAAATCATTGATGGAGTCTCCATGTCCTGATATGGGACCCGAGGAGTTGGTTATCCAGTTTAACTCCACATGCTCTGATATTTTGAATTCTGTGGCTCCTTTGAAAATTAAGAAGAAGAAAGCTAAGTCCCAGCCCTCGTTGAACAGCAATATTAGGGCCCTTAGACAAGAGTGTAGGAGGGCTGAGAGTAAATGGTTCAACGATAAATTGCAAGTTAAATTAGCTAGATCAAAGTATTTATCTGACATTATTTCAAAGAACTGTCATAATTCAAAAATACTCTTCTCTACTATTAATACAGTACTTCAACCTGTTATCCTTCCTTCAATTTCTTATTCTGTGGACACTTGTGAATTTTTTTAAACATTGTTTTTACTGATAAGATTGCTGGAATTCGCTCAGATTTTATCTGTAACTAGTGATCCTGCTACTTTTGCTGCTCCTTTGAAAAAATTAACCAGTTTTGTTCCTGTGTCTCTGTCACAACGTAAAGACATTGTTGCACATATGAAGCCTTCTGGTTCTTCATGTGATGTTATTCCATCTACTTTATTTAAGGAGGTGATGGATTCAGTTGGTACAAGTGTGCTATCTATTGTTAATAGTTGTTTGTCTACTGGTATTGTTCCAAATAGATTCAAACCTGCTATCATTCATCCCCTTCTTATGAAATTAAATCTTGATGCGTTAGATATGAATAATTTTCGTCCTATTTCGAAACTATCTTTTATTTCAAAGATTTTAGAGAAGATTGTATTTGTACAATTGAATGATTTTTTAGTTAGCAATAATATTTTCGATAGATTTCAGTCAGGTTTAAGAGTTGGTCATAATACAAAGTCTGCGTTATTGAGGGTTTCAAATGATATTTTATTAGATGTTGATTCAGGTAGTCCTGTTGTTCTTCTACTGTTGGATCTCAGTGCAGCCTTCGACACGGTTGATCATGATATCCTCACTGATCATCTCAAAGACCAAGTGGGTATCCAAGGTATAGCCTTGGACTGGTATTCGTCTTATCTTAAGGGCAGAACCATTTCAGTTAGTTTGGGAAACTACTCTTCTTCTGTTGTACCGTTGACGTGTGGGGTTCCTCAGGGCTCGATTTTCGGACCCCTTTTATTTTCCCTTTATTTGCTTCCATTGGAAAATATTTTTGATAAGCACAGTATAAATTACAATCTGTATGCTGATGATTCTCAAATTTATTTCACTTTAAAATATGGGGAGCAATCTTCTCTTGAGTCTTTGTATAACTGTTTGGCTGATGTGAAGTGTTGGTTGGCAAGCAACTTTCTCCAATTGAATAAGGACATATAAGAGTTTATTGTTTTTGGTTGGAAAGGATGTGGTATGGATTCTAATGGCAATCTGTTATTGCTCCTTGTGAAAAAACGTTCCTCTGTGAAAAGTCTTAGCTTTATTTTTGATTTAGAGCTTAAATTTGATCGGCAAATTAATGCCGTTGTTAAAAATTTTTCTTTTATCTTAGATATATAGCTAAGTTGAAGTCTATCCTCTCTTTCAGTGATTTGGAGAAGGTTGTTCATGCCTTTGTGTCTTCTCGTCTGGATTATTGCAATGCTTTGTATCTGGGTGTGAGTCAGGCTTCTCTCTATCGCCTGCAGCTGGCTCAGAATTCAGCTGCTAGGCTTTTAACTGGTACCAAAAAGAGAGACCATATTATTCCTGTTCTGATTTCACTACATTGGTTGCCGATTCGATACAGAATTCAATATAAAGTGTTGTTATATGATTTCAAATCTCTCCATGGCTTGGCACCAGAGTATGTTTCCGATTTAATTTGTCTACATCAACCTTTGAGATCTCTTCGCTCTAAGGATCAACTGTGCCTGATGATTCCTTGATCACGCTTGAAATGTAGAGGAGATAGAGCTTTTTCTGTGGCTGCCCCTAGACTATGAAATGAGCTTCCCCTGTCCTTAAAAACATCTCTTACTCTAGGGTCTTTTCAGAGGATGTTAAAAACGTATTTATTTTATTTGGCTTTTAATAATGTGTTATAATTTGTATGAATATGGATTGTATGTATTTGTTTTAGTTTTTTTCTCTTTCATGTACAGTACTTTGGTGCCCATTGAGGTTTTTGAAAGTGCTCTAGAAATAAAATGAGTTGAGTTAAGTTAAACATATAAGTAGGGGAAAACAAAAATGCTTGGTACTCCTAGTGATGCTAAACAAGAGAATGAAGCATTAGATCATAAAGAAAAAGAAAACCTGCTGAAGGATTTGAACAACTAACACACTGAAATAATGTGAACTTGATCAGCTTGAAAATGATTTGCTCCCGCGGTCCTGAAAATTCACCTGCGGAAGCATGTGGGTGGATCTCGCTGATTAAACAAATTCATCGTATGGTCCAGCACATACTTCCCAGCTCATAATTAACCCCGCGCCGTCGTTCAGCGCTCTTCATTATCCCAACCTGTTCTTTTAGTCAAGATAGCAGGAAAAAATGAAAAATCCTCACAGCCCACTTCACATACCCACAAAAACTGCAGGTCTGAAGTGTATTTTAATTATGTTCTGTTTATCTTATTGTGCTCCATTCATTCATATTGAGATCCATGTTTGTGTATTGTGTATCTTGTATAGCAGATGTTTCTGGTCGTTCTCTGCATTTATGTTGTTCATTACAGGCATTTCAGTCTCCGTTTAGCTCTCATTTACATGCTGAAGTGAACTGTCAGCAAGATTGTGCCCTGCTGACCCGTACCTGTGATTGCAACTGAAGTGCTGACAAGCCGACAACCTCGTACACGCTTATAAGAAAAATAATAACGTTGTGTTTTTCTTTCTACATCACTGTCAGAAAAGAGGTTGCTAGACACATCAAGCTTTAGGTTTTTCCCAAGCAAACTATGATTCTATTCAGACACTGAACTACAAATGACCTCAATTCCCACAAACTGTATGATGAAATGACTTTGATAATGTGTTTTGAATCTTTATATATATATAATATATCTTTGTATAATATATATCTTTGTAGCCAAAGCATGTAAATGTAAGTTATGATCACCAGCTTACCTGAGCTTGTCTTTCAGTCTTATTAGACATTTATCTACTTTTAATTAATCATAAAATCACATGGACATTTAAGTGGTGCTGCATTTGACACTGTGTTTACTGAATAAGCGATATGTTGTTATTTAGAATCATTATTTTTCTTTGAAATATATCTGATTAAGTTGTCAATTTTTATTTATTTATTTATTTTTTTTAAATTGAAGTTTTCATATAATATACGACATGCGCCACCATTTTGAGTTTTATAAGCATGATGTAAGTTGGTTTTAATGCTACACATTCATGCTTTGCGCAAACACCGGCATTCATTCATCTTGAATGATCAAGCTGATATTCACTTGCATCATCCTCACACTCTCCATGGAGAATGAAGTAGAATAAAAATACATTTTTCATATAGTATTTCTGATATGATTTGCATATCAATACTCAATTATTTAGTTTTTTTTTTATACACATAAGACTAAAATAACAGCTAAGATACTTATTTTTGCATCATGTCAGGGACAATGTGAAAATTCAATAATAAAAACATGTATACTATGATCTTACTTTGTCCTGACAGATGTTTGGCATTATTAGTAGTGAATTAATTATCTAAATATTTGATGAACATTTCTAATTTTATATATATTTTAATAATGTTTGCAGATTGTACTGTAATATTGTATTATAAAAACCTTTGGCAAACCATAGGGAGAGAGATTATATGTGTCCCTGGAGCACAAAAGCAGTCTTAAGTCTCTGGGGTATATTTGTAGCAATAGCCAAAAATACATTGTATGGGTCAAAATTATAGATTTATTTATTTATTTTTATTTTTTTTAATGCAAAAAATCATTAGGATATTAAGTAAAGGTCATGTTCATATTTTTGCTAATTTCCTACCGTAAATATATCAAAACTTAATTTTTGATTATTAATATGCATTGGTAAGAACTAACTTTAAAGATGATTTTCTCAATATTTAGATTTGTTTGCACCCTCAGATTCCAGATTTTCAAATAGTTGCATCTCAGACAAAATATTGTCCAATCATAACAAACCATACATCAATGGAAAGATTATTTATTCAGCTTTCAGATCATGTATAAATTTCAATTTTGAAAAATTTACACTAAAGGCTGGTTTTGTGGTCCAGGGTCACACACACACACACACACACACACACACACACACACACACACACACACACACACACACACACACACACACACACACACACACACACGCACACACACACATATATATATTTACTGGGCTTCACCGGAACATCAAACAGAAGCATGTCACACATGAATAAAAAATCACACCTGCCACTTTAGAGAGAGAAAATATTAGAGAGGGTAAGGGAAGAGCAAGACTTTGTTCAGGAAGTAAATGGCAGAGATGAAACAAATCAAGTCTGAGTAGCTTCCTCGAGTGAGCCTGCAGTAATCAGTGTGATATCCAGCTCTTCCTCATGGACTCTGAACATACAGCTGTTATCCCTTTGCTTCAGCGCGGTGTGCCCTGATTGCTGTGCTTTTGTGATACTGCGGGTGTTTCAGGAAAAAGCATAAGAATGAGCACAAAAGTGTGGAGTGATGTTCTGTAACAAGAAGATGGGTGAAGATTAGGATTGTGCACGTTCAGTGATCGGCTCACATCAGACACTCCAATCACACCACATTTACTGTGTCCACATAAAACTACACAAATAGTATATAAAACAGAGGTTGAGCTACAAGTCATTATCATTCACTTTGTCGAGGTGTAAATTTCCTGCCATGCTTTATTTTTATCCGTCATTAAAATATTGTAACACTTAGTATTTTTAATGTGACATTCATATCTGTATTCAATACAGTGCTGTATTCAGGATTCTCTGATTTTTTTATGTTTATTCTTTTTTAGTCTTATGAAAAAGAACATACAGTGTAGTTTGGTAATTTTCCCACTGGATAACATCTCTGCTTCCTCTTTCCAGTTCTTGACTCATGTTTCTCTTTTTCTTCACTTCAAATCCATTTAAGCATCCTTTACTGTTTCTTAACCCTATAAAGCCTTGATATGCAAATTTCTAAGATCTTTAAATGATCAAAACTTTGCTGCTAAACCACACACAATCTCCTCCACGTCTCCTGCACGCCATTTGATCAATAGTTTAGTTTTTTTCTCAAGTAAAGGTCAGAATAACTGCAATAATATCTCCAGATGAACACTTACTGGACTGAAGCAGCTCAGCTTTACTTGATTCTCCATCAATCATGTTTTAGAGTCTCAAATCTGATCATCAGGATCTTTTGAGGAACGTTTGTTTCCAGAAGCTTTACTTTCACTGTTCCTCAGCGGAGGAATGATCTTCACAAGCCTCCAGAACATCTCACATCTTCTTTATTTCTTAATCTCTCAATCACTGCATTATATGTTTGGATCATTTACATCTCATCAGATTACTGGAGATATAGAGCACAGACTGATATTTAGATCATCTTATGTCAGTATCTCCTCTACTGTTATTTAAATATCCATTAAAATACAAAATTACATATTATCTATTAAAATTATTACTCCACATACTCAAATTAACAATATACAGGGTTGAGTAGATCCTGATGGAGCAAATACGACACACATATGAAAACTTTCGGTTAAATAAGCTGCTCAATTATTATTTCACATATGTTAATTCAGGATATACAGGGCTGAGTAGGGGATGCAACAGAGCAGATAACTTATGTTTTTAACCTGGCCAAATTACAGAAAGCATATCCATCACTGTTCCTAAAAATCCATTGAATGAGAGATAATGTTTAGCTGTGGCAAACCTGTGTCCAGTTTCGACGATCGGGCCCAGAAATAAACACTTGACAAAAGTCTTAACAGTAATGAAACATCGCTGTTCTGTTCAGTTACAAAGTAACGATGGCCTGGAGGCGATGTGAGATGCTGTCTGCTAGTAGTTAAAAACGTTTGCCACCCTTTCAGACTGAAGGCTTATTAGTTCCCTTCTCTTGGACTGAAGTCTCCAATAGGACTGTATCAGCAAATCCACTTCATTATCCTCTTTAATTGGCTAAATAATCCCCCGCACTTGTTTGTTGTTGGTCAGACTGCCACTCTATGGCTGACTGGAGAAGATCTAGTATAAACTGGTCACATTTTTACACACGCAATAATTGATCCTTGATAAGAGATACACACTGCCATACCTCATGCAGCCCATTAGAACTCAAACTCATCCGTTCATTTAAAGACAAAGCTGTCGATGACGATCTGATCACCTAAAGGCAAGTTAGTAAAACACAAGAAGCTTCACTCAAGTGTTTTTAGCCCTTACTGGATAGAAAAAATCTGTGATGGTCTGTTTTTCCGGTGATAGGTGGCTTTTCTTGCAGCCGCTGCTTTGCTTGTTCATGCTAATGCATCTGATGACCTGTTGGTCTTCAATCTAACCGGAGAAAACAGCAGCTGGAGCAGCGGGGTGTGATCCTTTGATTGTTATTCAATGCATCCTTCACCACGAAGCCCCACCAACATTAAACACATAAGATGAATGGAAATGCAAGCAAACTGTCGTGCTCAGTTTGCCAGCATGGGCGGAGACATGAGAAGCGTCGATTTGCGGACACCGCCACTGCTGGATGATTGTCTTCATAGTCTCAACTGCAATCCAATAAACTATCCTGATTATTTCAGAATAATGTGTAGCATAGTCCAAATTCTCCAAAACACCAAAGTTAATTAAAAACTGAACATATGTGAACTACATATCAAATTTTTAAAGATTTTTAAAGTCTCTTCTGCTCACCAAAGCTGCGTTTATGTGAAAAAATACAGTAAAAATGTGAAATAATATTGCAATTTAAAACAGCTGTTTTCTGTGTGAATCTCTGTTAAACTGTAATTTATTTCTGTGATGTGCAGCTGTATTTTCAGCATCATTACAGCATCATTACTCTTCAGTGTCACATGATCTTCAGAAATCATTCTAATATGATGATTTGCTGCTCAAGAAACATTTCTGATTATTATTAATGTTGAAAACAGTTACTGCACAATATTTTTGTGGAAACTGTGATGCATTTTATTTTTCAGGATTCTCTGCTGAATAGAAAGTTCAAAAGAACAGAATTTATTGGAAATAGACATAACTTAAATGTCTTTTACTATCACTTTTGATCAATTTAATGCAATCTTGCCAATAAAAATATTAATTTCTTAAAAAAAACTTACAGACCCAACTTTTAAGCAGTAGTGCTTATATATATATATATATAATATGTTTATAGGACTGCCATTCTTGCAGAGGCTGGCATTACCATAGTACATTTCTATTTAGTAATAGAATTTTATAATAAAGACGTCGCTGGGGAATTCCTGTGAGATTGTGAGTTTTAGACATTCATTACTGCAAACTGTGGAATAGCAGGTATCTTAATAACCTCTCGTTTGCTGTAGTGTCTGCAGAAATCTTCATCTGCCCCTCTACCGGTGACACAGGCTGACATTTCAGCATAACAGCCTATAATGCATCCTCTTGGGTTTACACCAACCGTCATCAATCAGCGCACTTGACTTTAATCCACAATCTGACCTAATGACCCACCATCAGAGACGGAGGTTTGCGGAGCGAGCCGGTCATTCAGGATCTATGTGTCTGAGCGTCTCGGCTCCCTTGGGAGATGAATCTGAGTAAATAATTACATCGAAGGGGGTAATTAAGAACAATCTGTCTTCAAACACTCATTTTGCTGGGCTACTTTGCCCTTTATTTGCCTTTCCGTTTTCTCTAATGTATAATTTCACTCTCTTTTCTCTGTTCCTCCCACTCACAGGATTGTTTGTGCGCTGTGGAGTAAATACCACGAGCTCTAGCAGAGAGGCAGGTTTTAAATAAAATACAATCCAAGACACGAGAACACAACACAGAACCCAAGCCCCTCACCGAGGATCGATCCGCTGCGCTATTGGCAACATCCCTTTGAATAAAACACAGCACTATTGAGTTCACAATCCCCACTGGGCCCAAGAATAGGGAGACATAACCTTTTGCATCTCGGCTTTGTGCGCCGAGATTCAAGTCGTCACCCCCAACGACCTCCACCTCCCTGCCGAGAGGAGAGAGGCAAGAGAAGCAGTGTAAATGTCAGAGAGGAAAGCAGGCACTTCAAAATACATCTTTTTTATCCCACCCAAACCAAAGGCTCTGAACTGAGGGTGCAATCCTCCAATACTCTTAAAAATCAAAGGAGATTTACCTGACTACCGCCTGTAGCAACTAAGATTGTGTAATGCTTTTGAAAGAAGCCTCTTCTGCTCACCAAGGCTGCATCTGTCTGATGACAAATACAGTAAAAATTGTAAAATATTATTGCTATTTAAAACAGCTGTTTTCTGTGTGAATCTCTGTTAAAGTGTAATTTATTTCTGTGATGCGCAGCTGTATTTTCAGCATCATTACTCCAGTCTTCAGTGTCACATGATCTTTAGAAATCATCCTAATATGATGATTTGCTGCTCAAGAAACATTTCTGATTATTATCAATGTTGAAAAAAGCCATACTGCTTCCACATTTATTACAGTTAATTAAAAATAAAATCATAAAAACATTTTCATTACTTGAAATAAAATATGTTAACCGAATAAATGAATAAATAATTAAATAAATAAACATATTTAATTTAATTCAATTGCTGGAATGAAATAATAATAAAAACACCTCATTTTCATTTAGTTTCCCTTGATGTACTAAAATAATTAAAACTATATATATATATATAAACCCAATGAAAAAAAAAAAACAATTACAAAACTTACAATTAAAATGAGAACCGAAAAATAACAAAATAAATAAATTCTAATTCTAAGTATTATAAGTATAATACTTGCTGCTTCATAATTTTGTGGAAACCATGATACATATTTTTATTTATTTTAAATTTTAGGATTCTTTGATTAATATAAAGCTTTTATTTATTTATTCATTCATTCACTTCATTCATTCATTCATTCATTCATTCATTCATTCATTTATTTATCAAACTAAATTAAAACAAATTCATACAAAATCCCAGACTTTTGAATGGTAGTGTATCATTGTTTCAACAACAACAACAAAAACAACAAAAATGAATAAATAAATAAATAAATAAACTTCACAGGAATAAATTACATTTTAAAATATATTACAGTAGAAAACAGTTATTTTAAATGTTTATAATATTTTACAAATTTTTTACATGCTTTTACTGTATTTTTGTGCAAATAAAGCAGCCTTGGTGAGCACAAGAGACTTCTTTAAGGAAGATAAAACATCAGTAGTGTTGGTCTTGTGCGCAAAACAGCGTTTGAAACTTTCCTAACTTCAGCAGATGCCATATGAACACTTTAAAGACCTCGATCTCAATAAATCCTAAACGGAATAACGCTCAAAGGAAACCAAGCTCTCATAATGTATGAAGGGATGAGAATATCTCTCTTGAATATGTGCAACAGTCATAAAATGACTTTAGCAAGTCTTTAAATTTTCCCATATATAATTTATTTAGTAATTCATTTTTTTTAATCTATTAGCTATGTATTTAATATTAAACAGTATACAGTTCTTTGTAATCCTGTCTCAGTTCGTTGGTGTTTTGTATATGTAAAGTCGGCTGTTCTCTCAGAGGTCCTTGTTTTTCTGTTTGGCGGGGATGTAGGGCAGTACAGTCTGAGTGCTCTTATCCGAAACCGTCTGTGTGCTGCTGTTCCGCAACAGTTTTTTCCGGCAGCCCGGGTTGAGAAGACCTTTCCTGGGTAGCGTGTGAGAGCCCACCACCGGGACCTTCACGGGCGAGGGGCCCGCAGACGCCGTCTCCCGGCAGTTGTAGAGGCCCGGCGGGAGTTCAGAGGAGGAGAGCGGCGGTACCGGCGAGCAGGCCAGGGGACTGGGCTCGCTGTCCGTGTCCGGGGTCCCGCAGTCCCCTTTATCGTCCTCCTCCTCGTCTTCGTCGTCGTCGCAGCACAAGGCGTGGTAGAGGATCTTGTCGCTGAAGCGGACGCGTTCTCTGGTGCCGGATGTGCGGGAGGTTTTCTGGCTGTGCGTGGAGCTGGATGCCTCTTCGCTGGAGGAGTCCGGGGTGATGATCAGAGGTCCGTTGGGGATGGGGAGACCCCCGTTCATCTGCGAGTAGACGCTGGCGGTGGTGGGCCTCGGCCTCCCCTGGCCCTCGTCCATCTCCTCCCTGTGTGCTTTCCGGTTGGAGGCCTCCAAGAAGTTGCAGAAGTCCCAGCCGTCGGAGAGCATGTCCTGGCTGAGGAAGTCCAGTCTGAAGGCCTCACCCAGGCCACGCTCGCTGCTCGACGTGCTGCTCGCCGTCGCCACCGTCCAGTCATCGGGCTCCAGGTCGAAGTCGAAATCAGATGTGAGTTTGTCGATCTGACCCACCACCTGCGTGACAGAGAGAGAGAGAGAAAGTGATGAAATAATCAGTTTGCGTTCCTCGATCATCAAAGATGCATTAGCATCACCTCGCAGGTCAGTTTAATTTTACTTTGGTCAACTCAGGAGAAACCAAGCAGAGCGCTGAAATGATCCTGGGATCATAATTCATTTTATTAAACTGTTTGAACAAAAATGGAATTGAGTTTAGAACCTTTTGACCTGAAGATTGTCCGACATGATATTTGAAGCGAGTGTCAATATATGAAGTGAATTAACTACACTTATTTTTATCATTCCCAGCGTGGGCTTTCATGACCCAATTAAAAGTTGGATATATACAGCACATCCAACGATAAAAAGGTATCTTTTCCGTGTTAATCAGAGTTTTTGCCCTAACCAGCCGAGACGGCGACACGTGAAATAGCGTTTCTATTTCTGCGATGCCACGACTGTAACAACAACCTCAGGTACTGATTATGTGTTTTATTCAATGTTAAATGTGTCTAATGTGAGTTTGAATATCATAATGCGTGACATTTATAGCCATACTGAAAACAACAACAGATCTTGAAAATAAATGAAAGCAAACATATGCATTAAAACTGCGAACTCGATGCAAACCAAGAAGTGTTTTCCATGACAAAGATGGCATCAGTCATTCAGTAGGAACTTTTAATAATGTTAAAAACGTTTAATATTTATTAATTAGATTATGAACTTGTTCATTTCATTGGGGGTGTGATATTTGATTATCTTGTGTCTGGTGTTATATATTTATTTATTTCAGCTTTTATCACCTTAATTGTGTGTCCACACTAAATATTTTTCCTTTAAAAATCCACACTGCTGGACTATATAATAATAATAATAATAATAATAATAATAATAATAATAATAATAATAATAATAATAGCAAAAAACGTGTTTAAAAACCTTGAAGGAAATTGTGTCCATTTATAAGGCCTAAGTGAGTTTATTCATTATAACACTATTTAGAGATGCACAGTATGAAAAAAAGGATATTAATTTAGAAACTTACTAAAGATTATAATATTATGAAATTAGTGTTTTTAAATATTAACTCTAAGTGAATATTAGATGATGGCAAAGATAACTGTAAAAGTGTTATGTAAACACAGGGTAAATGAGGATGCACAATACATATCCAATAACGGCTGATATAAATCAGATATGGGACAAAAAATTTAAACTACAATGTCAGCCCATTGTCTGGGAAATAAATGTACATTTCTTTCCCAGCACGGGACTAGTGTTTTTTTTTTTTCAGCCTTCAGTCTTGTTAAGATCTACATAAACACATTTTGTGGCCTTGAGGGAAAACTCAAGTTAGCTTTAGTTCAATGATTCTATGATATGACTTTATTTCCATGAAAAAGAAGTCAATTTTGCTCTAAAACGACAACAGTAAACAGACATTATGCAGTTTCAGAAATCAGTTCATTGTTGATTCAAATAACAACAAAGGAATAATAAGGAAATAAGGAGTAATATCTCTAAATGCTCTTCAGACTTTGGTTTAGGTGTGTTTTTCCTGTCACTTTGAGGCATAAACACAGAAGGATCAGATGAATACACCCTGCTGGCATGAAGGATTAAAAATCTAATTCATTTATCCAGCACAATGACTCCAAAGGAGCAATTAGGAGCTCTAAATCCCTGATTACACCGCAGCCAAAGCCAGAGGAGGGCCTGTGTTTCCGTGATCTGCTCGCTGATTTAACAGTTGAGTTGCCTGAGACACTTTTTTCTCATCTCTATCTGTAACCACTGACTGAACGCGTGATACTATATTTAAGCTTAAACTGTGAATGCCGGTTGTTGAGATTGCTCCGGCGCTTCTAGGATGCAACTGCTCGACTACATTCATTCAGTGCATGCTATTCATGTCAGAGAGAATTCGTTTGTCACGACTTGACCTACTGTTTGAAGATCTTTTGCCACCCACATTAACAATGATTAACATTAATATGATGTCTTGCATGAATGAAACCTTTCACAAAACCTCTTTAGTAAGAGACGTCAGATGCATTAATCTAATTGAAAGCTAAATTAGGTCAGAAAAAACAAAGGACAATTAGGTTTTATTGAGTGACAGGTTATTAATGATGTTCCATCATCAGCTGACCTAGCCTGTCTGTCATTGTCCAGTCAAATATCAGAACTACAAACCATGCAATTTAATGTATATACAGTAGTTTTTATAAAACTACAACTGTGTTCAACATTGATAATAAGAGTAATGATGCTGAAAAATCAGCTTTGATCACAGTGATCAATTACATTTTACAACATATTCACATACGCTAGAAAACATTCTTTTAAATTGTAATAATATTTCAAATTTTACTGTATTTTACTGTCTCAAATAAATGCAGCCTTCATTACAAAAAATAAATAAAATGATTTTCTTAGTATTTTTGCCATGTTTTCCAGCACAAATATCTAAACATTCTTTATTCTAGATCTATGTGCTAGCAAAAAGTAAAATGACTTAAGATATTAAATATTGTTTTCTGCAAAATATATTAAAAAATGTCTGGTAATGGGGCAAGGAAAATAATATTGTTTTCCCTCTGAGTCAAGATTATTTTTCTTACCCTGCTGGCGGATATTTTGCCTTGTTTCAATCAAAAACGAACAAAATTTTATTTTATTTTTCAAAAAACAAGACTTAATTTCTTAAGTCATTTTACTTCTTTAGTACATAGATCTAGATTCAAGAATGTTTAGATATTTGTACTGGAAAACCAGTACAATTTTTTTTTTTTTTTTTGCAGTGTTGGCCAGCAGAAGAGACTTCTTTGAAACACACACACATGCAAACATATAAATATTCTTTCAAAAAACTGGAAAAAACCTAACAAAATATATATACTTCCTCCAAGTATTATTACACCACCTTAGTTCTGAGCCTATGCACCTAATTTCAGGTTAATAACACTGGTGTCGTAGTCTGAGCAGTGCACTTTCTGTATCTTACGCTGTTAGGTGTATGTGTGCTGAACGAAGGCTAGAGAAGCTTAATAACACACACTGAGGTGCTGAGGGTGGCAGATGAATTGCTGGCCCAAGGGCGGATGAAACAGCTTTGTTTACTAGATTACTCGTCCCGCAAAAGCAGGATTTAATTCAATCAATGTTTTACGGATAGTCTTGCACCATTTTGCAAACTCCTGTCATCCAAGACAGGAGCGTAATTTTATCAATATTAGGTCCGTTATGTCTCATGCCATTTTTAATATTAATTGGAACTGCACCACATCCTCACAGGAACAAGTGCACTGTCAGAAGAACTTATTTCCAGCTCCAAATGAAAGAGGAAGTGTGTCATTTCAGAGCCACTGGAGGCAGCAGACGCACTCTCTTAAAATAACGGTTCCAAAAGGTTTTTTTGTTTTTTTTCAGCGATGCCATAGAAGAATTAGTGGTCGATTCTTAGTTTGAAGAACATTTAACAATCTAAAGAAACTTCTATAAAGAACCTTTTGTGCAATGGAAAGATTCCATGGAGGCTAAAGATTCTTAATGGAACCATCAACTACACTAAAGATCAATTATTACGGTCACATTTTATTTTAAGTACAGTTCTCACTATTAACACTCCATTAACACTGAGAGAGAGAGAGAGAGAGAGGTTTCTTGAACACTCCTTGTCTGAAGATAATAAAAATGCAAAAAAAAAAAAAAATTGTGATAACTTCTAAATTAACTGATTTGAAAATGGTATTTAATATAACTTGTATATGTTAGATCAAGTAAAAATACATTTTCAAGATTAAACGGTGTTACATAATTTAATTACAAAACAAATGTAACACTGTTAAATGTAATTAGTTAATGTCCAGCACTGTAATTTAGTTGCAAGCAATATCTTAAGGTTTTGCAGCCCGTCCTTGACCTAACCCTGCAAAACTGTCCTTATACAGACTGACACAAAGCATGTTGGGGACTAATCATTAAGTTCAAAAGATTCATTCATTCAGGAATGAAACAAGTGATTGTCTTTATGAGTGTGTCATTAACACATTCATTCAAGCATGTTTATGTATATATACACACATACATATATACAGTAGATGTTTCAAATAGACCACTATATATTGTATTGTAATATACTGTTCATAATATACTTTTTTCTGTAGTTCATTTAAGAGAAACAACTCATTTTGTTTAGTTAATTTCCCTGGTGGCTTTTACAGTGCATTGATTGAGCAACGTTGCTGTGTCGGTCAGTTGTCATCTACAATTAACTGGGGCTGGAGAATATATTTTAACATTGTACAAATTACACACTTCACCTTTCCACCTTCCCCCTCGAAACCCAACACAAACTGCTAACAGAAACAGAAAACGGCTGATAATGTCCTTTGCATAATCATCTAAGCAGCCGCTTCCGTTCCTGCGGTGCATCTAACAGGCGTTCCTCAGGGTAAACAAAATCATTCAAATGAGCTCGTCTCGGCGATGCCCTCACCTCACAATGGCTCCTGAAGCAATTTAACTAGATAGCAGCGCAAGCTTAAAGGGTCTGCGCAACCTTTCTAGGTCACAGATGGGCTCGACGCAGCTACAATGAATCGTAATCCCTGCGCCTTTTCCCCGAGATGACGAGAGAGTGAGTGGGCTATGGAGTAAATTATTGGGTAAACAGATTGCCTAAGTGTAAACGATGAATGAACACATCAGGAAGAAGTCATTAGCATTGGGACACATTGCCGTTTTACTGGAAGGAGCACAATGAGAACCTGCAATAGTAATTACAGTCTATAGGGTAAAAATCACATCCTTTTGTTGGCCTCAGCCTTCATAATGGCAGAGATTGCAGCTGGATTATTCAGCTCGGAAAAGATTCCTCTTCCCACTCCGGTGCTTTCAGCTGACGCTCGTCTCACTGGAGCTAAATTATACACCAGCAGCAGCTCGAGGAAAACAGCACATTGTGGCCAACACGTGGAGAGTGAGAACAATTATATCTGGTAACACGACACCAAACTGGCCTTCCAAAGTTACTTTTCTGAAAATGTGTGTTGAGTTAATAATAAGATCGTATTTGGACACAACTAGCCAGTTACTTTGTTCTCCGTCAGTGAAAATAGACTGTCAGTGTGTGCATTAGTGGTAATTTTTCAGGAACTCTTTCATTAGACCAGTAGGTGGAGACAAGTGACTCTCGCTGAATCATTCATTCAAATGATTTGCTCAAACATACCTGTTTTGATTAAAAACACTGATTAATTCAGGAAGACACAAGTGACTGTCTTTGGCCCATGAGTGAGCCACTGAATCATTAATTCAAGCTTTTTTTTTGGTTGTTTGTTTTTTCTTTAATCACTGATTCCTTCTGGAACGAGACTCAGAGATGTGTTTCAAATAGATTAAACTGCAAAATACTGATGCATAAAAAAAGGAATGACACAGCAGCCATGAATGGTTCCTCACAACCAGATCACATTAAATAAATAAATAAATAAATAAGACTTTCTGTTTTTTTATAAACTGTGTGCATTTACTGCTAAAGTGCAGCATATATTAAAATGAGGCTAACGTATTGGATGATGCATCATCCAATATAATATTAAGATTATATTAAAATAATAATAATAATAATAAATATTTGTGATTGCACATAACTGAGATATATATATAATATCCAATGGTAGGTAGGTAAATAAATAAGAATTGACTTTATCTCACAGATTTTATGCCGCTATTTATAGAACTGGTCACAAATGTTAATATTTATATAAAAACCATTAATAACAGCAAAACCACTTAATAGACTGTTGAGATGAGATTTAGTGACCACTGTGGTCAACAGAAAAAGCCAAAATTTCTTATATATCAACACAGCTGTGATCACTTTGATCTTCTTCCTGTGATGCTTAAATATCTTAAAATAACAGCTTTAGTATAACATACGTATAGTGAGCGTAGCATTTATATTGTTCAGTGCTTTGAATAAGGAATTTGAGTTCTAAAATAGAGATAATGTTCCGTGTCATTCTGGATATTTCTCTGTTCATTCTGTGTGTGTTTACTCGAGCTGTTCACAGACACGCCTCCCGGTTGCTCAGACAGCGCTGTACGGTAGTTTGTGAACGGCGGCGTGAGCAGGATTGCTAGCAGAGCTCCATCTGCAGTGATTTGAGCAGGTAATTGCGGGTTGGTGCGTGTGAGGAAGTGTGGAGCAGGTAGCGGCGGCCGGAGAGAGGTTAACATTCCTGAGAGTGACAGCTGACTCTCTGCCAAAGCCTCCTGCAAAATGTCATCTGTGGCACTGATCCGTGAATAACACGCACTGGAAAGGCGATGCAAAGGCAACGCAAGGCAACTCCGTGTGGAGTACAGACAGAAAAACACGTGCTGCTGCTGTTTCATGTGTTTCAGCTAAACCCTGTCCTGCGTTGAGGTCACTTTCATTTGTATCGAACATTTTCACTGCGGTACAATCCCTAAATATACATATATAAAAAAGAAAAAAGCTTGTAATAATTACGATTTTTTAATGTTTCTGAAACAAGTCTTTAATGTGTAGCAAGGCTGCATTTATTTGATCAGAAATACAGAAAATACAACAATTTAAATAACATTTAAAACAGCTGTTTTCTATGTGAATCTCTGTTAAACTATAATTTATTTCTGTGATGTGCAGCTGTATTTACAGCATCATTACTCCAGTCTTCAGTGTCACATGATCTTCAGAAATCATTCTAATATGCTGCTCAAGAAACATTTCTGATTATTATCAATGTTGAAAACAGTTGTGCTGCACAATATTTCTGTGGAAACTGTAAATGCTGTTCTTCTGAACTTTCTATTCATCAAAGAATCCTGAAAAAATATATCATGCTTTCCACCAAAATAGTAAAGTTTGATGATGCAGCGTTCAGCTCCACAATAACACCGCTGTCCTATTGCAACTTCTGCTGAATTGTGAAATCCTGTGCATTGATTGTGGGCTTTTATAAAGCTCTTTGATAAAAAGACTAAACGAGACTTTGAGTGTGTTTTCATGCTGTCTTTGTCTCAAACAACCAGCGCAATCAGGCTACTTTATGGAACAGTATACAGATCAAAAAAAAGGAATAATTTCCATCAACTCCAAATCAAATCCAAATAAAAAAAAGAAAAACATTGAAACTTTAAAGGATCCAATACCTCTGAATGATCCATTATATAATATTCAGCCTCTGGCATGAATTTCCCCAAGAATCTGATTGAAATGTGAGCAGTAGGGTAACAGAGAGCTATTAAAACTGCCTCTCCATAGTTAGAGGCCGAATGAGATGATTAGGAACTGCAAACAATTATACTGCAAAAGTGTCACATGCTGATTTCAAAGTGAACCGTTGGTAAATATTTCCTTAATGTATTTTGCTCATGCAGTGATTGAGATTCTCAGGCACACGGGAATCTATTCATCGTCCTCTCTGTTTAGTTCACTTTGGACTGCATGCGGGATGTGTCATCCTGCTCCCTACTTTCTATTACTTTCTGCTGATGGAGTCTCCTTATCATTATAAAATTACAATACAGTATGATAAAAAAATACATAATAATAAATTGCTCGCTCTGAGACATCACTTCCACAGGTTATCTGGAGTCTTGTGCAATCATAATTATACAGTAGGTACTGCCAGTCATTCAAAATGAAATAATAATAATAATAATAATAATAATAATAATAATAATAATATATGTTTTATTAGATTATTGTAAATGTATTACAAGCAGTAAAAAATGCTATGAAGATTATAACATAAATAACTTTCTGTCACTGAATGCTGATATACATTTATAATGAAATCAAGCATTTTGTTCACAGATTAACTCTTTCCCTACCAGCATTTAAAAAAAAAAAAAAAAAAAAAACCTGCCAGCCACCACCATTATTTTTGATCACTTTCATAAAAAAAAAAAAAAAATAAATAAAAAAAATCAACACACTGAAAGCTTCACAGTCCTAAACCACTCCCTGGGTCATAATTTCAACAATGCAGTCAAAATCATTAATATGAGAATAATTATTCAATAAATTGTTGAGATGACATTCAGTGGCCAAGAGTAAGTTTCTTACAAACCGAGAAAATTAAGCCAAAGATACCATTTGTTTACAGTTAAAGTTTGCTTTTGTATATGCTGTCGAGCCTGTCTGAGGCTAAAGGAGTAAGTTATCGGCGATACTGTACAGTATATGTGCATGGAAAGAAAATGAATCCTGTGTAACACAGTAAGATTGCATGTGTTTTTTTTGTTTTGCATGGTTCTGTGTGAGATAGACTTCTGAGCATTAACGAATGATCTGGGTCACACAGACCTGATTGGATAGATGTGTCACTCATCCCGTGCCGGGGGTGTGAAGTGCGTCTTTGAAGTGCTCCCCCCGACCGTTAGTGGCTAATTATCCTGTCATACATGGGAGCACGGGCTCCAGAGTTCATTAAGCACACAACACACTCCTTTATATCTAGACTCCAAAATAACACTTCAAGCAGACCTTAGCACATGCTGCACATTCACAAACACCATGAGTGGGGCGATGAGGCTCTCAACAGCTGGATAATCAGAAGCAGCACAAAAACACAGCTGTATAATAGGTGTCAGTCAATGGCGGAGAGCTGCTTCGAATCCTGTGATCCGCCGCATACATTCCTCTGCCCCTAATTGCAGCAGAATTGTCAAAAGCGGTCATAATTTTCCCTCTCTTCTTCCAGAAGCTCAGCTGGCTGGCTGCAGTCATTTCAAACTCTGCTGAAGAATTATGGGGCCACGGCTATAGATATTCTAAGGCTATCTTTAAATATAGGCTTGGCTAACTCGGGATGTGGGTTTGCTGGCTATTAATGGCTCTGTGAGCAGTGCTGTGATACTGACTGGGGCACTCGCCGGGAGCTCTTTTATGTAAGTTGCTGACTGCATTACCTGAGGCATAAGGCCAGTCAGAAGTCAGATCCAGATATCAGCACATATTCAACACTATTTCAAATAGGGGTAATTTAGTTTAATTGATGTCATTTTTGCCATGTTATTACCAGGGCGCTTGCACAGGTTCTTTAGGCCATTGCAAACAAGTCACACATTAATTGATGAACACATGAATCACTTACATCTATGTCAGTCATTCAAAATAAAAAATCAAATCATTTATGACAGAATGATAATGCCATGCATGTGTTATAAATATGTTATAAACATACTATAAGCCACAAATTGCTTTTATGATGAAGATTACAGTATGTAACATAACACTTTCTGTCCCTACATACTGCCAATCATTCAAAATAAAATAATTGGGCTCTTTTACATTTTTATTTTATAATGCAATTGCATTATAAACTGTGAAATTACTTGTGTAGCGATAAAATAATCATGCACTTTACATTTTTAACAGTAATGTAATACATTGTAGATGTAATATGGTATAAATGTATTATCAGTATATTATACTGCTCTATTATTAGCAGTAAAATTGCTTATCGATAAAACATGTACGATGAAGATTACAGTCTGTAACATAACTATTTACACCCTTAAATACTGCCAGTCATTAAAAAAAAAACAAAAAAACACACTTTTGCATTTTTGACAGGATAATAAGGTTATGTATATGTAATAAATGTATTATAAGCAGTAAGATTACGTATATAACAAAACATCTGATAAAGATTATGTAACATAACTTTCTTTCTGTCTCTAACTACTTCCAGTATGCATTTCTGACAGTACAGTTATACATGTGTTATAAATGTATTATAAATGTGTTATGAGCAGTAAAACAGAATGATAAAATATATAGAAATAAAAAATATGTAACAAAACTCTCTGAGCACTGCCAGTCATTCATAATGAAATAATCATGGATTTCTGACAGTAATGCATGTGTTATAAATGTATCATTATCACTAAAATTGTTTATATTTGATAAAACATATGTGATGAAGAATACAGTATGTAACAAAACTCTTTGTCCCTAAATACTGCCAGACATTCAAAATAAAATGCACATTTGCATTTTCAACAGTATAATAATGTCATGCATATTTTATATATTTTTAATTTTTTTGTAAATGTGTCATGAGCAGCAAAACTGCTTATGTAGAGACAAAACATATACTATGAAGATTAGGTTAAACAAAACTGTATGATCACTACCAGTTATTCATAATGTAATGAAATGTAACATAGGTTTTTAGCAATGACTGTTTTGACAGTAATGTAATACATTGCAATATTAATACAAATATATTATTAGCAGTAAAATGTCTTATGTAGTGATAAAACATCTACAATGAAGATTTCAGTGTGTAACATAGTTCTAATTTCTGCCCCTAAATACTGCCAGTCATTTAAAATAATATAATCATGTACTTTTGCATTTTCAACAGTATAATAATGCTATAACATATGTTGTACATATATTAAAAATATGTTATGAGCTGCAAATTGCTTATATAGAGAAATAATCATCTACTATGACAATTATAACATAACTATCTCCCTGATTACTGTCATTCAAAATGAAATATGCAGTATTTGCATTTTATGCATTTTTTTGACAATATAATGTTATACATGTGTTATAAAATTCATTATAAGCAGTAAAACTTGCTTATATAGAGATAACAAATCTACCAACATCTAACATAACACTCTTTCTGTTCCTGAGTAATGCCAGTCACACATAATGAATAATTTACTACTGCACCTTTGACAGTGTAATGTACAGGCATTATTCATTTGTTATAAATGTATTATAAATGTGTTATAAGCTGCAAAATTGCTTATATAGAGCTAAAACATCTACTGCGAAGATTGTGTAACAAAACACTATGAGCACTGTCAAACATTCATAATGAAATATTCATGCACTTTTGCATTTTTTGCCAGTAATGCTATACATGTGTAATAAGTGTATTATTAGCAGTAAAAATGCTTATATAGATCTCAAATATCTACCAGCAACTAGCATAAATCTCTTTCTGTTCCCGAGTACTGCCAGTCACTCGTTAAGAATCATTTACTTCTGCAACTTTGACAGTGTAACATACAGTTCTTATACATATATTACAAATGTGTTATAAGCAATAAACATGCTTATATAGAGATAGAATATCTTCTTTGAAGATTATGTAACAAAACTCTGAGCACTGCCAAACATTCATAATGAAATAATCATGCACTTTTGCATTTTTTGACAGTAATGCAATACATGTGTAATAAGTGTATTTTTAGCCGTAAAAATGCCTATAAATAGCTGAAACCTCTATTATGAAGATTATGTAACATAACTCTCTTTCTATCTCTATAAATGGTGTGTTTTAGTGCGTAGGATGATATTCATGGTGCCCTAGTCATGGGTCGTGGGAATCTAGCAAAATCTCTGAGAAGCATATGTGGAGATGAAGCTGAATCAAGCTGTAGAAAGCTGCCATTCTGCTGTAGACTAAATGTTTGTGCTTTCCTCTGCCTGATGCCTTGCTTTTTAGAGAGAAATACAGTGTTCTATCGCATCAGTTCTGATACAGTCTTCACCATGACAATGTGCAGCACTATTAATGAATCAGAAGGTATACTGTACAAACGAATCAGCTCTGCCCATGAAAACAACCATTTTAGAGGCATTTGCGTTCAATGATGACAACAGAAGGCTCACCAATGAAAGCTGCAGCGAACCCACAGCCTGACTCTAAAATCAAGGGTTTTCTTCCCTATAAGACATCTTTATATACTGTCAGCGTGTGCTGTAGTTTCTTCCCTCGCATTGATTTAATCAGTGAAGTATGTGTTCACTGAACAGATTCTGAACATGCACTCAATTGGTTGATGCATTTGCTTATGGCAGTCTTTAGAGAAAGAATTGCATTTGCATCACATAACTGATGTTCTCTGTATTTTCCAAACGATTTTCTAATACTTAAATTTGAATATTTTTCACATTGCGACTTCACGATGCAGTTTGCAATATACTACATCCTCTGTAACTACCACTTTTCATAACCGACTTCTCTCATCTCTTTGATGAAACAGTGGGGAGTTTATTTAGACTACCTGATGGTGGCTTAAAGAGAGTAATTTGTACATTATAATGGTCAAACCTGCCTACTCTCAGTGGCTGACAGTATAATTGGAAGTAAGACAGGGAAGCACATTTGAAAAGACATAATAGAAGCATATTAGTCACTAATTAAGTCACATGAATTTTTCTCCACACATAAAAAAACAAACAAAATTTCAATCCCTTCATGTGTTACTCAGTGCATAAGTGTGAAGCTGTGTTTATACGTGCTTGTGTGTCAGAGAGAGAAACACACACAAAAGGGCACATGGGTAGTAATTAACTCTCAGCATATATAACCTGGATGACATACTGAAAATGGCCAACAAATTGCAAACTGTTATGCCAACTGAGCAATAGAAAGCCTGATTTGTTTTTTTGGCAGTAAAGCAATTAAATGAGCTTTCAGCGATTTCAGTCATTTTTGCTAAACACTAAAATAGACCAAACACTGCTTCACCCCGTGTCATCAAAGACATAGATGGCAGTGAGTTTTCGGCTTAAAATATAGACCAGCCTGATGTCAGTGTAAAACACAAAAATTCTTTACAAAACAAATCTGTGGATTATTTATATGAAATATGCTTCATATAAATAAATAAATAAATAAATAAATAAATAAATAAATAAATAAATAAACAAACAAACAAACAAACAAACAAACAAACAAACAAACAAACAAATAAATAAATAAATAAATAAATAAATAAATAAAATTATATATAATTATTTTTATTTATTTGTTTTAGGTTAATATTATATTTATTTTATATAAGCATATTTCATATAAATAATGCACATATTTGTTTGTAATAGGGTTATATATTTGTGTGTGTTTATATTTATCAATTATTATATCAATATTTGAACCCTTTCCAAATGTGTATGATTTTGATTTTTGAGATCAACTTTTCACTCTGAGGAGCCTAACTAACTAACTAAATAACTAACTAACTAAATAAATACATAAAACATTTTTATTACATGAAATAAAGTAAATGTTAAATAAAATGAAATAAAATATACAAACACAACAAAATTACTTTAAATAAAATCAACATGAAAGCAGAAAATCTAATACAGAGCTATCTAATAAAATCGAATTCATAATATACAACAAAACTATAATAGTAACAAACAATAACAAAAACTATAACAGCATCTTAATGATACTAAAACAACACTTGAGCGAAAACATTATGATGTTTATGATGAACAGGGTGAACTACACTTCTGGTAAACAAGTATATTACTGAGCTCATGTAGCTTACTATATAAAAATATTTTTCAATAAATCGGCTCTTAATAAATCGTATCATCTTGAGCATTAATGAATGTTTGCACCTTCACAAACCTATGCAAATCATACTGGAATCACACTTTATGCATGCAAACACCCAATTGCTAATTAAATCATATTGCAGATCCAGATGTGAATCTCAAGACACCTCTTTCAAAACCTTCAAATCCACAGTAGCTGATAACACGGTCATACTGAAAATGCTTCTCCAGCTGTAGACAGAAGAGAGAGACTACCAGTCTCTTAATTTTGTCTGCAGTGCTTGTCATTTTCTTAACAGGAAATGTTTGGATTTGGACTTTCAGCCAGACAGTATTTCCCAGACTGTGGTTTGCCCTTCGTCACTCAGAGGGCAATCTCAGGGCTTGGAATAGCATTGGGCTGGAGGATGTGAGGAGGACTCTCTAGTCTTATTCATAGACTCTGGTTCTGTCTGTGATACAGGCCATCAGATCGATGTTTCTCTGGCCCACACTGCATCTGTTTAAATAGCTTCCCCTTTCTCATTTCGCAAATCCCATATATCATTACCCAACAAATATAACTCGCTCTACCATACTGAAGTGAAAATACCAGCATTCTTGATAAATAAATAAAGAAAGATAGCAAGTGATTTATTTTTTCTGCTCTCGGAGCTGCTTTTATACAGCATGAAGCATAGCAGCAGCAAATCTATTTCCATTTCTCTGTCTTTTTTGTTTTGTGACTTTTCCAAGCTATCGTCAGAATTACCTTGACACAGCCAGGAACGGTTTACAATCAGTGATGCGGTGATTTGATGGAGGGCATGGCAGGACCTGCGCTGCGGAAGCAGGAGGAGACACAAACATTGACTCGATTGCCTGAACTGAGAAACACGAGTCACGCTGTTCAGTCTGATTAATCAAGAGAACAAAGCTTTTTGATTTTGTGTATTACTATTCAGATAAATCACAGGGGGTGTAGCCATTTAAAATCAGCTGTGTTGTGGAACAATATTCAAAGTTTATGTTATGAATTTTTATGCATGTTGAAAGGATGTTAAATGACTTATGGAGGCAGTTTAAAGGATCCCTCAAGTCACTGGTTATTAAAATCATATGCATATTTTGTTATGGGGTGAATTTTGTAAAAGCATTGCAATATTTCTGTGTTGGCTTTTCAAGGCTGCAGCATTTCAAAATGAAGTATGAAATTGCAAATGCTTGGACTTTTTGGGTTTGATTTTTTAATTCCTTCCCAGCAAATTAGAAGGCTGAAATTATGGATTTCCATAGTGTAGATTCAAATAATAAACATGTCCCTGCCCATATATAACATAATAGAAATATATATATATATATATATATATATATATATATATACAGTATACTAACATAATAGAAATCTAAATAGGTACTGTATATATTATGGTCAGATCTGTTTATAATTAAAATGGTAAATTAAACATGCACCTTCTATAACTGTTGTGAGCTGCTGCTATTTGTAGTTTCAAGGCATATTTACTGAAAAACATGTGTTGTTTAAATGATTTTAATAACTTTTGCAATTTCACAACAGTGCTTCTCTGGAGGTTAAGCAATACGGATTTAACAGCCTCAAAGTTAATTATTTATTTGAAGAAGAAATGAGACAAAAATAAGGCTCTAAATTGTGCACAACAAAGAGTTGCATCTGAATGTCTTAGACCAGATAATCCAGCCGTTGAACAATCTGTCAGCGCTGTCACATCACCCTCGTCCCAACCTGCATCAGTACATCAAGACTGACTAAACTCTTAAACACACATACATGTTCTCTTTTCTCCTTCAGTCATCCTCTTCCATTGAGTTTCTCTTTCGATCCATTCCTGCCTTTTCCTCTTTAGCAGGACCTGTGAGAGGCGTTGACACCTCTCTCAGACTCGTTAGTTTGTGAATCGATGGAAGTGGTGTAATCTGAATGGAGGAGTGGAAGCAAAGGTGAGTCTATTTGCAAACACAATCACAACAATATATCCAGAAGTCCACGAGGAACATCGGCCTGCTTAACCTCCAAAAACACACTCTCAATCAGAACCAGTCTGTTCAGCAGGAAGGAATTGAAAGGAATGAATCCTCTGTAAAGAATCAGATTTCCTTGATGAACTCCATACAGCAAAAACCTCTTTTTTTAAATTTTTTTGGCCAAAATATATTTTAAATATATGTTATAAACAATGAAGTTATGAAATCAGAAATATATTTGAAATTGAAAATGTATATACTTTTAGTCTATATATATATATATATATATATATATATAAACAAAAATCATAATAGTTCATTAAACACACACACACAAATATTTCAAAATGTATTTCAGGGTACAATCTTACAGTAGTATAATAAATGCAAATGTGGATACAATAGCCTACTGGACATCAAAACAAAATTAAAAATAAAACAAAAATTAAATTACATATATATATATATATATATATATATATATATATATATATATATATATATATATATATATTATTTTTTTTTTTTTTTATAAATGTGTTATAGGTTCACATATGTTATAGACAACAAATCAAATTCTCCCAATTCATTATTTAATTCATTTAAAAAATATATTAAAATATATATTAAAAAAAAATTAAAAAATTTTTAAAAAAACTTTAAATTAAATAAACATTTACTTTAAACAAAGGTTTGCATTTACATTTTTCAACTAAAAACTGGACATTTTATGTGTTTTGGTTGTTCATTTACACATCAGTGTTCTGGGGGTGTGAAAAAAGCAAACCTTTGAAAACGGGTTTAAAAGTGAAGGTTTTTGAAAACGACACCGTCATCGTCTCTGTGTAAACTACAAAAAACGTGAATTTATGAAAACGGTAACATCATGTGCATGTGTATTATCTGTTTAGTCTTTAGGCATGTGCACAGATGCGTAGTGTTTCTTTACAAAGTAGCCCAGTCATGAATAATACAGCGTTTTTTGTGAATTTGTGTAAATCATTTTAAGAACGTTGTCATCAGTACATGAAAATAAAAAAAAAAAAATGCAAAGGAAAAACTTGTTTTAGTACATCGTTGTCATGTGAACATACTGTACCTAAAATGTGCTTGTAATGTGGTAAATATTCATTTCATATAATCTAGATCTGAACTGTGATCAACTGTGGCATTGCAAAGAGTTTTCTTTTTTTTTCTGACATTTTTTTTTTTTCAAAATAAATAAATGATTACAGTATAATGATTAAAAACCTCAGTGAATCAGATTCAACACAAATGCTTCTCAAAGTCAACTGAGGTAAAAGCCTCATTTGAAAAAGATAACATTAATATAAGTGAACAGAACCATTCCTAACGTTTGTATGAATGCTTTCGCAATGTATTGTTGTGCCCCCCTTCCTCAAATATTATATAAAAAAAGGGGGGGGTCAAAATAGAACTTTAATAAAATAACAAAGCAAATAAATTGTATTATTTACAAATTAAAATTGTAGCTCTCGACAGTTACCTATGGCCATGACTTTGTTAATACAGTTGCCTAATTTATTTTATAGTCTCAAGCATTCAGAAATCATGCAAAAGAAAACCATGGTTTATTTTTGCAAGGGTTGTGATGTCCACACTTTAATGTTTATCATCAGCAGTTACATGGCCTTTTGTCATTTATAGCAAAAAGATTAAGTGAATATTTGAATTAAATGTTTGGCCAATAGCCTAAACAAGGATTTGATCCTCTTGTAAGTGTAGCAGCAGCAGTTACATGGCCTTTGGCTCCCATTGCAAGCATTTGTAATAACGTTATGTACATAAATTGTTTATTTTTTATTAGCCTTGTATTTTAACAGTGTTATTAACCAATGATTATTGCCTCATTGTTTTTATATAATGCATTTTAAGTCATTTTAAAGGCTATTTATGGCTTAGGTCTGTTTTTATAACCAAAATAATTTATTATCTTAATACTTCTTTGTAAATGATTATTTGAAGTAACAAAACCATGGCTAATTTGCAGTTACCATGGCTACAAGAACGATGATTTTTGGTGTTATTCTTGTTAAAACCACGGCTAATTTTCATAAGGGAACATGGAAAGTCAGAGAGAATATTAGATGCGTTGGTGGTGGTGAAATTATTTCTGACATTAAAACACGTTATTAACATCAACAGCCATTAAAGTTTCACAGGAATGTGCCTGGGATTGATGCTCAGGCTTCGTTTTTACCTTTAACAAATGATTTACAATTTATTTTAATAAATATCAAAAATGTAAAAAGATGTTTATTATAGTTGACACCTAGATGAAAAGTTTATAGTTGTTTTTATGACTGTAAGTCATTCTCCTCAAATGCTACTGACATTAGAAAAAAAAGTGTATACCAACATCGCAGTAACTTTAGAGACGGTCCCTTAATTTGTGAATTTCTCTGCGCCGGATTGCTGATGTCTTTTCCAGGGACATAGATGTCCATCCATCAATTATGAGCATTCAACGCAAACATGAGGGCCGAGCGGTAGCGAGCGCGGATGGGTGAATGGTGGTGCCTGTTTTTTTTTTGATAAACTGGGAGTTGGTGCCCTACGCAAACTGCATACTCTGCGTATAGGGAGCAGTGGTACTGAGCTGAATAATGATGGTACTGTCTTTTAGAGCTGCTTTACAGAAGATTCTGGTCTGTCTTCATAGCTGAGTTTCCAGAATTCAGTCTGTTATTTTCCTGTTTTTTTTTTTTTTTTTTTTTGAC